>NC_063050.1:58486030-58601665 GCF_018812025.1 Megalobrama amblycephala
TTGTATTGAATTTGAATTTGTTTATCATTTTTGTTTATTTGTAAATCGTTTCTATAACCACACAAGATTAGGCTACTGAGATTTGTTCTAACTCTAAGAAATAAAAAGCCCTTCATTTGTTTTAAATCATATGTGAGGCTATATTGAAATCCCTTTGAAAGGCAGGTTTTGATTAAAGTGTGAAACACAAAATATCTTTTATGACCTAATCCATATTGAATATGCATTTGAAAAGCTGAATCCGGAGTTTGAATGTATTCTTGAAACAAAAAATAACTTTATATGATCAAAGCCTATTAAATTGTTTTAAAGGCTTCATGTGTTTGTTGTTGAGACAGATCATGTGGATTCAGTGCCAGTGATGCAGGGAGATTCTGTCACTCTACACACTGGTGTCACTGACATACAGAGAGATGATCCGATACTGTGGAAGTTTGGAGATCAGATCATCCTCACGGATCGCTTAAACGCCGCTGTTGATGAAAGATGGAGGAACATTGATCTAAATGATCAAACCCGAGAAATCACCATCAGAAACATCAGAATCGATCAGTCTGGAGATTATAAAATGGAGTTCAACAGCATCAGAATGATCTTACACAAGAAATTCAGTGTTACTGTTGGTGGTGAGTACTGTAGCTGCTCTGTTGAATTCTATTATAGTAAAAAATTAAACCAAAATATTTAAGATGCAGAATGAAGCATGCAGGATTTTTTAAAATAAATTGCTTACATGGATTTCCATTTGTTTATCATGTCAAGTCAAGTCACCTTTATTTGTATAGCACTTTTTACAATGCAGATTGTATTGTGCAAATGCATATATATATTAAAATGCTTATTCTTTTTCTATTCAAATGTTTCCAGTATCGTACAATATAAATAATCTTTTTGAGCTGTGACGCGGATAAAGAACAACTTGGCACCTCATAAAACGCATGACCAAAGTCATTTCATGCTTTCTAAGACCTGAACAATTAAAACCTAATACCATACTTCTGTTCAAGAACATCATATGTATACAAAATAAAAACATTAAAACTTAAAAGTTATCCTATACATCACCTCTCCTCACTTCTGCTGGCTGAAACAGCATTAGTGGTTTTATTGTGCAGCATTATTCATACATCACAAGTCATTGAAATCACAAAATAAAATGTAAACAAAATAATTATTAAGAGTAAAATAAAATATGGGATATGAACTACTTTTAGTCAAGTCATCTTTATTTATATAGCGCTTTTCACAATACAGCAGCTTCACAGTGATAATAGAAATATTAATGGACAGAGATTGTTTTGGCTTTACAGCAGCTCTAGGAAAAGTTATTATCGAGCTAAAGTAGGTTTTTGATTGAATCACTTCCGTTGTAAAAATTGTTCATTATTAACTTAGGGGCCGCTTAAATTACACCTTTCCTACTGAAAACAGAAGATTTTTAATGTGTTCTTGCTGTTCATCCTGAACAGTGATAGGAAGATTGTTACAAAGTTTAGGTGCTAAAAAGGAAAAGGATCTACTGTCTGCGGTTGATTTTGATATTCTAGGTATTATCAGCTGGCCTGATTCTGAGATCGCAATAAACGTGAAGGACTATAATGCGTTAAGAGCTCGCTCAGGTATTGGGGAGATAAACCATTTAGTGCTTTGTAAGTAATTAACAAGATTTTAAAATCTATACGATGTTTAACAGGAAGCCAATGCAGTGACGACAGAACTGGGCTAATATGGTCATACTTCCTAGAACTCTAGCTGCTGTGATTTGGACAAGCTGGAGTTTGTTTATTAAGTGAGCAGAACAACCACCCAGTAAAGCGTCACAGTAATCTAGCTAGGCGCGCCGTTGGCACGGGGGACAGGGGGGTCAGGACCCCGCAGTTTTGAAAAGACAGAAATCGACCCCGCACTTTTGATAAGGGCTGCTTCAATCAGTCACAATATATCATCTTTTAGCTTAGGATATTTTCTTTCAAATGAGACCATTTTCATGTTTCTGTGAGCTTTCGTTCGTAAATAATCAACTGTTTTGTCGCAGATGTGAAGAAGAGGAAATGCGCTCTCGAACGGAGAAACACGCCAACTCCAAGCAATCGATCACAGCGTGCTAACGTTTTAGGACAGGTCTATGGTATATAAATCGTGGCCGAACGTTAGAGTTTGTCAATCAAGCCAAACCGTCCATTTAGAAACCGAGAAATTTGACACTTTAAGGTAAGGAGGCTGATCTCTCAGGTTGACGCGTGAGCTGAAGTTTTCGTGAGGATTTGTAGTTTATGGACTGTTTTGATTTCGGTAATTACATCAAGAAAGGTAAAAGCATTGATGGCATCTATAAAAGAGATATCTGAAAGCTAAACGAAAGTTATTGCCTCGACCGGCGACACAGTGGGGAGGACGCACGAGAAGAGACCTGCGCGTTTAATTGGTATGTGTATACTGTAATACTGCATTTACAATGCTTATCAGTGGCATGAACTTTGATCGCGAAAGTGAAAGTGCCCTTTGCGGTCGCATCGCATTCCCATTTCTCTCGATGTGAACCGTGAGCTCCAGTCCATTACAATTTCCATTTCATTACAAAATCTGAATTGTATAATTCAGATTTTGATCTCCATATCCATTTACATATATTATATATATCTTCCAAGGGGTTTTTTCCCTCCTAGGACTTTTTCCCAGTGTTAATACGCTGGGTTTTTCTCCTAGGGGTTTTTTTCCACCCCTGGGAGTCAGCCGACATTGGCTTAATGTAGCACCATCTTGTATATGTTACATATACAGCTTGTACAGCTTATTTTTAACCACTTCTTTTTTTCTGTGCTTCTAATATGTAAAGCTGCTTTGAAACAATTACCAATTGTAGAAAGCGCTATATAAATAAATTTGACTTGACTTGACTTGACAATTTAGGGCCCTGGTATTCTTCATTTCCCGCATTCCGCTCAGTCTCGCGCGTGAGCCTTTCAAAGAAACTCCTTTGCCTATGAGCGCAGAAAGACTCGTTTGGTATGCACACGTGCACTGTCCGTGGTCATAACAATAACAATCTAACACCCCCCCCCCAACCGCAGTTTGGT
The DNA here is from genome assembly GCF_018812025.1 of Megalobrama amblycephala. Lineage (NCBI taxonomy): Eukaryota > Metazoa > Chordata > Actinopteri > Cypriniformes > Xenocyprididae > Megalobrama > Megalobrama amblycephala. Next base: position 58,489,108 of record NC_063050.1, read on the forward strand.
CCCCCCACTTTGAAAATGTCTCCTGCGCCCCTGAATCTAGCCTTGAGGTCATGAACGCATGAACTAACTGTTCTGCATTTTTCATTGAGAGCATATGTCGTAGTTTAGATATGAGACATTTTTAAGATGGAAGAATGCAGTTTTACAGATGCTAGTAACATGGCCTTCAAATGAAAGATTGGTATCAAAGAGCACACCCAGGTTCCTAGCTGACGACGAAGACTTAACAGAGCAGCCATCAAGTGTTAGACAGTATTCTAGATTATTGCGTGAAGAAGTTTTCGGTCCAAAAATTAGAATCTCTGTTTTTTCTGAATTTAGTAGTAGAAAATTGCTAGTCATGCAATTTTTACTTCAACTATGCATTCCGTTAATTTTGTGAATTGGTAAGTTTCGTCAGGTGAAGAAATATAGAGCTGAGTATCATCAGCGTAACAGTGAAAACTAACGCCATGCTTCCTAATGATATCTCCCAAGGGTAGCATGTACAGAGTAAAAAGCAACGGTCCTAGTACTGAGCCTTGCGGTACTCCATATTTAACTTGTGATTGATATGACCTCTCTTCGTTTACTACTACAAACTGATAACGGTCAGATAAGTATGATTTGAACCACGACAATGCAGTTCCACTAATGCCAACATCATTTTCGAGTCTGTTTAGAAGAATATTGTGATCAATAGTGTCGAATGCAGCACTAAGATCCAGTAACACTAATAGAGAGATACAACCACGATCTGATGATAAGAGCAAATCATTAGTAACTCTGACGAGAGCAGTCTCAGTACTATGGTACGGTCTAAATCCTGACTGGAAATCCTCACAGATACTATTTTCTTTCTAAAAAGGAACATAGTTGTGATGAAACTGCCTTTTCTAGTATTTTTGACAGAAAAGTGAGATTTGAGATCGGCATGTAATTGTCTAATTTTCTAGGATCAAGTTGTGTTTTTTTTTAACAAGAGGTTTAATAACAGCCAGCTTAAACGTTTTTGGTACGTATCCTAGTGATAAAGATGAATTAACAATATTAAGAAGGGGATCTATGACTTCTGGAAGCATCTCTTTCAATAGCTTAGTCAGTATAGAGTCTAACATACATGTTGTTGATTTTGATGATTTAACAAGTTTAGACAATTCTTCCTCTCCTAAAGCAGAAAATGAAATGAATTTTTCCTCAGGGACACTACAATGCACTGTCTGACGCAATACTATCATAGACGGTTGCATGGTTATAATTTTCTCTCTAATATTATCAATCTTGCAAGTAAAGAAGTTCATAAAGTCATTACTGATAATGATATGATTACAGATCATAGCCTAGATGTGCTGTGTTTGACAGAAGCCTGGCTAAAATCTGACGATTACGTTACTTTAAATGAGTCAAGCCCTCAAGGTTACTGTTATAAACACGAGCCACGTCTAAAAGGCAAAGGGGGAGGTGTTGCTGTAATTTATAGTAATATCTTCAGTATTACTCAAAAGTCTTTCAAATATAATTCCTTCAAAGTAATTGTGCTTTATTTAACATTATCTAGTGTACGTAATGATAATGGTTAATGGTAACTAAGTGCTTCTGGTCACAAACCTAATTACACTCAAGAAAGTGAGATGATCCTACATGTTGTGGTAGTTCCTAAAATTAATGTTACTTAAGTGTAATCTGTGTTTGTTCTCCAGGTGTGTTTAGTGATGAGAATGACGGAGTGAAGACGATGTCAGAGAAGACAGGAACTGATGTCCTTCTACACACTCACGTGACTGAAATAGAAAAAGATGATCCGATAGAGTGGACATTTGGACCTCAAAACATTTCCATAGCAAAAACTGATGGAAAGAGGAAAATAATCTCATATAACTACAATGATGAGAGATTCAAAAGACTGGTTCTACACATTGACAGTGGAGATCTCACCATAAAAAATGCCAACAGTGAACACTCAGGACTTTATCAGATAAAGATCATGAACAACACATACACCATACAGAAGAGATTCAGTCTTACAGTCAGTGGTGAGTAACTCAATGTGCTTTATGAACAATTTAGATATTGTGATGTCAGGACATATTTGTTTTTGTTTTAAGACCCCCTTTACACCAAGAATGATAACTATATTATCATCCACACCAACAGACGATAACATTCGGTTTATTCAAAGTGTTTCACTTGTGAAGGATTGTGAATCAGATAATTACTGTTACTGAAACAAGATTATTCCTGTTTAAAGCACATTTGGGTTATATAGTGCTGATGTTTGTAGTGTTTGTTATAGATCAGACACATTCACATTAGTGACTGTCTTTATCATTTCAGATTCAGGTTCCTCAGCTGCTGTATCAGGCATATGTGGGGTCAGTTTTGGTCTGCTGGTTTGGGCTGTAGCTGTTTTGTTACTGCAAGAAGTATAAGCAACCAAACATGTGAGTATTACACTACAAGTGTTTGAAAACAATTCCCTTATCATGAACACAAATTTGTGAAAACAGTGACGTCGTGTGTATTATGTGTTTCTTTACAAAATGACATCGCAAATTACTAATACAGTATTTTTAGATATTTTCATGGATTTGTTTGAACTGGCATTATTATCAACACTTTTTTCATTTTTAACCAGGTGTTTTTACTGTGAATCTTTCTGTGTTTTTGTCACAGGTTTCAGTGAAGATAAAGTGAATCAAACTCAGGATCAGGATGAATAATGAGGAGAATCACCTCCAACAGAACATAATCATAATCTGTGACAATGTAAACGCAGGCTTTGCAAGGCATACCGATCAGTATAGAGGCTATATGCAACAATTTTCTTGTATTAATCGCTTTTTTATTGCCAATACGTGAACATCTTGTAATGAAGCTTAAAAAATGAGACCTTCCCTAACTTAGGTTGTCTATAGCTTGTAGCTTCACCAGGAAAATCCAAAGGATGTGAGGTTTACACACACTCCAGAAAGCCTCTCTTCCATTCAATGACGCTTGAAATGAATGCATACAATGTTCTGGATAATGCTTAAAGAGGCATTCTGTACTGTAATGTCAATGTGTCATGCAAAGAAGATCATGATTTCATTCAAACTATAGTCTCACGGTCTTTTTACTTCTAAGCAAAAGATGAAAAAGAACGTCACTGTGAGTATATCAGTGCATTGAATCACATTCAGTCTCTTGTTCATTATGTGTTCATGAGTGTGAGCTCGAGCAGTTCACTTAATGACCACTATGTTTATATATAGGCTGTTTTTGACATAAATCACACTTCAGGTATTTTTTTGCCTCATGCTTGACTTGAACAAAAGGGAAGATTTTCTTCACAGGTATTTGTAAAGCTCATATATCATAAGTAATGTTTGTTTTTTCTTCTTAGTGTAATAATTTTAAGCATTATTTGCATTGGGATTTAAATTGTGACTGATCTTAAAGCTGCAGTGTAATTTCTGTTCCGTTAATGTGTGCTCATACATGTGCAAATTGACAATAAAGCAAATGGCTAAAACTGGACAAAACTAAGAGTATTATATTGTGTCAGAGTGGATTGTAAGTCACTGAAATTGCGTAAAGAAGGATTAGTCAGGATATTTACATGTCTGTCAGTAGGATCTCTCGCAAAACTTTACTATCGCTCACAAATTATTTCGTATTCCCCCGAGGAACTTTGCTTTCACTCGGAATGAACCCAAAAGTTTTGTGAGTGAATGCAAAGTTTTTCAGGTGAACTAATGCAAAAGCATTGAAATATATGGAGGCCATAAATGGACATGGTGAAAGAAAAAAATATGAGATGGGAGGAAAAATCAATGCTTTTGCGAAACTTTGCATTCACTTGCAGAGCGTTTGTGTTCTTTTCGAGATTTTAGGTGAACAAAATATTTTGTGAGGCAATGCAGAAGTTTTGCGAGTGAACACAAAGATTCTTGTTTCACTTTTCCCTGGAGAAACGGGGCAACACACACATTTTTCAAGCGAACACAAGTATCTCGGGGAATGCAAGCAAACTCAAGAGCATTATATTGACACTTCCTTTCCTCCCATTTCATATTTTTCCTGCAACATATCCTTTAAGGGGATTACGAAAATGCTACATGTAGTTAACTACTCCCCAACACTGCCCTTATTTCCTTTGTAGGTCAGCATGTGTGTGAAAGCCTAAATCTGTTTGTATACTGTGAGGCCACTGTAGATAATATACAGTTGCAATCAAAATTACTCAACCCCTAAATTGCAAATTGTATGATAACAGTTCAATTTGTTGAATAAAGTGATTATTTTTGTTTTGTTTTTGTGCACAATAAGTATTTTCGTCATAATATTAAGGTAGAACCAATGAACTGTTTTAATCATGTTTTTAACTACCCTTATGGACGTCAAAAGGTGCAATGACATTGCTGTCTATGTGTGGATCAGATACCCTTGGATTTCATCAAAAATATCTTAATTTGTGTTCTGAAGATGAACGAAGGTCTTCCGGGTGTGGAACGACATGAGGGAGAGTAATTAATTAGAGAAATTTTGGGTGAACTAACCCTTTCAGCTTCCTCACAGACAGCATGATGTTTTCTTGAGTTTTTTTTTTATTATTACTTTACCGTATTTCTAACATGCAGTCAAACATTACACTAGCCAGTTCAGATACTTCATCACCCCCTGTACTCTAATTCACTCTGGCGTCTGAGAGGCAGCTTTCTGTGTGCGCACAGAAATCTGAATTTAAAGAAACAATCCACTATTTTGAAAATAGGCTCATTTTCCAACTCCCCTAGAGTTAATCAGTTGAGTTTTACCGTTTTCGAATCCATTCAGCCGATCTCCGGGTCTGGCGGTGCCACTTTTAGCATAACTTAATATCATTGCTCTGCTGCACTCATGATACGGCAGCAAAGCTCCTTGATTATTACGCTGGAATGAGAGTAGCCTATAGTTCCCAGCCATATCGGCCTAGAAAATCACAACTCTTCATTTTCAACTACAGAAGAGTCAAGTTTTAAATAGGAAAAATATTGAAACTCTTTGGTCATTTTTGAGTGAGATGCTAACGGTCTAATTGGACTCAATGAACTATGCTAAGCTATGCTAAAAGTGGCACTGCCAGACCCAGAGATCGGCTGAATGGATTCGAAAACGGTAAAACTCAACTGTTTAACTCTAGAGGAGTTGGAAAATGAGCCTATTTTCAAAAAAAGTGGAGTGTTCCTTTAATTGATTCTCTTTTGTGTTTGTGTTTGTTATTCAAATCTATTTTTTATTTAGTTGTCGTATCATTTTTGTCATTGAAAAAATGTAATTGACGAAAATTATGACTATTATTCATCACCTAAATGAACACTGCTTCATATTGAATCTTTGGCTGTAAAAACACAATTTCCATTTCAAGCTTTCATCAGAAATTAAAAGTTTAGACCTCAATATGCTTCTGCATGGTGAGTTTTTGAAGGCTGTGAAATGGTGTTTTAGGCAAACAAAGCAAAAAATACTCAAGTACAGATACTCAAAAAGTGTACTCAAGTACAGTACTCAAGTAAATATACTTCATTACTGTCCACCTCTGGCTGTAACACTGAAGTGTGGGACAGAGCCATTTTTCTTTTCATTTCTCTATCCTCCTTATTATGTACTTCAAGGGACAACTATACATAAAAAATGTGGTAAAACATGCATCATATAATACTTGTTACAGCTAGGATGTAAGTATACACACGACAAGGAAGATAAAGGGTAGAACAGTCTTTAATAAATCTACAGGCAAGTAAATTGGCAAACACGAGACACAACCATACAATGAACGATACCAGACAATGATGAACTGAAAACACAAGACTTAAATACACAGAAAAACGAGGTGGTTAATGGAAAACAGCTGATAGTGATTATGAAGGTGATCAGTAACTATGGTGACAGATTAGTGGCGGGAAATGGTGCAAAACAGGTCAATTCTAGTCAGAATATGAGTCTGATACTGCTCCATTGGGCTTTGATTATGGGGGCGTATTTCAACCGATCCAGGAAAGACCTCAATTGGATAGACCTACAACCAATCAGAGCTACAGAGTAAGTGACGTATGTTGAGCAACGCATAGTTGTCAACAGAACTCTTCTTAGCGACCATCGGGGCCAGCTGATAAATCAAACTTTTGCCGAATCCCGTAGGAAGGACGGCAAAGACATCTTTCCCATCGACAAATGCCTTGATCACAGTCCTCTGTTCCTCTTTTAAAATTAATGCGCTGTCGATATCTTCTATAACGGACGCGATGGCGGAATCTACACATCTCAGTTCTTCAACAGCCATCATTGTTGTAAACTAATTGACCTTTCGCAAAGACTCGCCCCCCTTAGTTACTGTTGCTTTGTCCGACAAGCCGTGGCGCTGTCACGCCACACAGAGTGGAAAATACATTGCGGAGCAAAGAGGAAACTGACAACACATCGACAGACGAGACAGAGCAGGTTACTTATGATATTAAACAAAGTCCCAGCTTTCAAACTGTGTAGTTATTAAAAAAATTAAAACAATAAAAACCGTTTTGTGGCTCTTTAATGTGTTGTGACCATGATCGTGACAGATTGCTGTAGCGCCTCAGCTCAAGAGGCTCGTGAACCGATCATCTCTTCCTACTAGTCCATTTATAGCATCAAATAAACATGAATGAACATGAGAATGAATGTTGTTTCAAACGCGGAAAGACGTCAATATGCACAATTTTTCAAGTTTAACTCCACCGATGTTAATCTTCTAACTCCTGACTGCTTTGTCGGACAAAATAGCGGATGCGGCGTTCTGATTGGTTAGATCGCTTGTCAATCAAACTCCCCAAGCGCTCTTTGATGACGTGCCTGATTACGTTTCTGGTGATAATAGGCTTGTTTGAGATGAGCAAATTCTGCTCAGAACCGATCACCGGTGATCACCGCGAGATGCATGCCGGTTAGAAATGTGTCCGAGGTAGGGATGGGCGATACCACATTTTTTTCATGCGATACGATACCGATACTTTTTGTTACAATTTTAACGATACCGATACCGATACTGCTTATAATTTTAATTGTGTAATTTTTAAACTGGCAGTTTTTTTTTTCTTATTCTTCAAAATTCTATTGTACTATCTCTATATACAAAAAATACTGATTAAATAACATAACAAATCTTAATAAACTAAAATACCAACAAAATAAACTGTGCATACTTTTACTTCTTTCTTAATTTTAAACAGACCATGTTTTCTTCATCTTCAACTTTCTACATTTTGTAGCTGATGTATATATATTTGCATGGTTTTTGTTTTTCATTTAACTGCACACAAACACACACACACAGTATACATATAAACATACTGGTATTCCTACCATTAAGGGGACATTCCATACATGTATGATTTTTATACTGTACAAATATATTCTTCTAAACCTACCCATCATTGAAAACACTGTAACATTTTCAAAATACATATTATTGATTATGATTGTGGTAACGTTTTGTCCCCCATAACGTAAGGAATACCAGGACACCCCACACAAATAGCCTACGCACTTTATATTTGTTCTTCTTATTCGTCTAATGGTTACGACAGAGACAGTGAGTTATAATAAGTTAACTAATGACTGTGCTCTTTGTACCTGGATGGGTTTGCCTCCCTGAAAATTCAGAAATTATTATTTCAAAAGTGACGTTCCGTGGGCCGCCTTGCTCTGATGTCATGCCGACGTGTGTCAAAAACCTCTCGCGAGGGCGAGGCGGCCTCATCGGATTCTGCAGTCGAGCGCAGTTGCTCTCCACCGACTGCGCTGACCAAAAGCACGATGGGAAACGACTTGCTGACGACACAGCTTAAAGCTTATTGGTTTAAACAACCGTGATGTATTGATCTCTTTTAAAATGTCTGATTTTAAAACTCTAATAGAGCTTGGCAAACTACGTCACTGCGCATTGCATTCTGGGTAGTCGCCGCCATGTTTTATGTCACGCTCAGGAGCGTACAATGACAACAAATACAAATCACCAGATGAGAAAACGACTATTTACGTTAATTTTTTTTTTTTGAGAGCTGCTTGCACTTGCTTAGAATAAATGGACTAATATATGAATCTCTTGTGTTGATTCGATCGCCCAGTCGTGTGGCCAGGACATGATATACACACACATAGAAATCACACTGACGCCTTCTATCGGACCACACACAGGACCAAAGTGATTTCTCTATTGCAGTTTTTAATAACTAAACGGCACCGATATATTTGCCAGATAAAATAATAAACACAATAGATTGATCTCAGCCAGCATATGATATTTATATGATGATAGCCCTGATTTCTTCATGTTAAGCATTAAGGGATAACATAGAGCACGACCTTCTGTAATGCAGCTCTGAAATTAATTATATTGTGGAGTCGCTACACCAAGTAAGTTTTACTGGACCTAAATGGAATAAATACATAATTTCTTACCAAGACAAGCTGAACAATGAATCAGAGGTGTTGCTTTATGAACACGGAGAGTGATCGCAACGAGCTATATCACAAATGACAGTTCTAAACGTGTTTTCGTACATTATTAATGGCGTGAGCACTTACATATTCAAGTGGATCAGAAGTTATTAATCTGTAATAAATACAAATGACAAAGCCACATTTTGTTCAAGTTTATTTTCATTGAGTTTCACTTTCACCATTGTGTCGTTTCTAAGCTGGAAGGCAGATGAGGGACATTCTAACGCATAATGTGAAAATGCATAACGTGGCTTAATTTACTAAAACAGTGTTATTAACAAACTAAACTTAGTATGCTTTATTAGTTTGGTGTTTACTATGTACAGAAAAGCAGATAAGCCCAGAATATGAACGCAACACATTTAACACATACGCATTTTCCTCCCATAAAGAAAACGCTTAATGGACAGTGACTTAACGTGTAATAAGACGCATTTTGTTCATATTCTGGGCTCATCTGCTTTGCTGTACATAGTTTCTATGGGAGGAAAGCGTTTAACGTGAAATTGACAATCTGAAATCTGAGCTATTAGTATGACGTTTACTTACATTACGCCACATTAAGCGTTTTAGAATGTCCCGAAAATGGGACAAAATGGCGCTTCATTTCACATCCGTTTTCCACGCTGGTCAGTATATGCAGATAGTTCATAACACAGCCAGCGTTCGCCATTCTAATATGTTTTTAACTGTATAATATAAATTTTAACATCTTCCTCCACTATTTCCCAGTCTCTACTGTACTGACGGTGACCTAAAGTCCCAGAATGCAATGCGTCGCTGACGTAACGTTCCCAGACTCTATACAATTATTTTATGTGTATAAATTATGTGTGAATATTCCTAAAGTCTCTGACACTGCGATCTCTCTATGGGTTATGTGATTGTTGTCAGATTTATAAAAATATATAAAAACATGTCTATAATTAAAGTAAAAATGAGTGATACACACATCTTTTGAATGGAAATAAATAAGTACTTTGGGTGTATTGTTCATTATGTTTATTTTCATATAAAAGCAACAGAACTAAAATTACATCCAGTTTATCAGCAAAAAAGCGCGAGTGTGAATCCCGCGATATCCGCCTTTGATCTCGTAGGTGTCTGTCCACTACGAGAACAGAGAACTGTCCGACTTGCCTGCACTTTTTTCACTCCTCCCCTCACTGCAGCCGCCTACTCTCGGCTGAACTTCAGGCGAGGCTAGGCGCATCTCAAACAAGCCTAATCTGTCAATCATCGCCCTGACAATGTGATTGGTCCGAACAGTTTCTGTTCGGGCATAATTACTCCTCTACGGATCGAGTCCAGACCGAACTCCCCGACCTCAAAATGTTGTGGGCGGGGCTAAGTTCGGCTGGCATCCAGGCTAGCAAAACAGGGTGAACTGGTAACAATACTAACATCATCCTCAATTATTAAATGTATATGTTCAGACTGTACAGTGTATTATCTTACCGCTTTTTGTGCATTTCGCTTGTGGAACGGTGAATTAACATAAGTTATCTGGGTCTGGACTGTTTCGATATCTTGATCTGTATTTATGCAGATGCAGAAGATCACGACTGCGACCACAATCAACAGAGATCCAGCAGCAGCAGCAGAGATCAGCACTGTGTGCACACTGGGTATCGACACTTCTGTAAGTGTAAAAATAAATAAGGATCCATCAGCAGAAAACATCAGCACTATCAGAGATATAAAGCCTGGAGGATGAGAAGCTAATAATCCATTCAATCAATTTAAAGTAAAAAAGAAGTAAATAATAATTAAAAAACTATGTTTGGGACAAAGAACAGACAGAAGAGCATCGATGCAGACTTGTGGTTTAATAGCAGGAGGCCATATTAGGGTAAATAATTCTGCAGACTATTAACTAACATTACAATGAACATTAGTAGTAGTTTTTTAATTTACATTTATTGGTGTAACAATAAGAACGTGAAGAGATTGGACAAAAATACACTGTTATTCTGCACTCACCATTAACAGTGACATTGAATTTCTTCTTGAACGTCTCCTTGTTCTGAATGATTAGTTGATAAAGTCCAGAGTCTGAGATTCTCATGTTGTTGATGGTCAGAGATCCAGTCTGATTGTCCATCTTCAGTCTGTCTCTGAATCTCTCATCCTCATATTCAGGTTTGTTCCCAATCGATATCTTGATTCTAGCGATACGCTCGTCTCCAAACCTCCACTCCATCCTGTTATATGTCTGTGCTCCAGTAAAATCACTATGTAGAGTTACAGAATCTCCCTTCTTCACTGAAACTTCAGCTGTTTCATCACAAAACACACCTGGAGAACAAAAGCAACAATTACTCAGAGAAGGATGAAGGCTCTTAACGTAATGTTGTTTAAGCACAGCTGTTTGTTTGTTGTTTAATTAAAGCATCGCAGCATTTTGACTGAAATCAAAGTAATTAAGCATTTGAAATGGGATCTTATTGGACTATAGAAAGACCCAGCTGAAATGACAGCATTCAGACAGAATTTGCAATACTGAGCTAAACTAAGCCTGCCATGATCTTTAGCTCATAGTTAAGGAACATGAAGATGAGCAATTTACTGATGCCAATAAACTGCTGAATCTGTCTATTATGTGCCCAAACACTAATCAAAGATTCAAACTAGATCTCAGAGTCTGGAAATGAATCAATCTAGAAACACTTACCAACAAGATGCCACAATAACAAACAGAGCAGAAGAAACATCAGTTTTCAGTTGATCAGCTCACAGTATATTAACACAGAAGGTCTAAACAAGCCACAATGGACATGTGGTATAATGCGGACACCTCTTGCTGCCTCCACCTCTTCCTCTTCCAGATTGTGTTTGTCTGAAAGAAGAGAGTCATTTACACCTATGGCTTGAGGGTGAGTAAATCATGGGGTAATTTTCCTTTGAATGTGAACTAATCCTTTAAGGCAAGTGAAACTGTATGATTTTGGGCTGTCCTAGAAGAAAGATGACCACTGTGAAACAATTATGGTGATTTATTTTCTCTACCCATGACCGGATCCACGTTCTCATTCTCTCACCTCTGCCTCTTTTTTTTTTCTTCAGCGCACACAAGTGTCAAAGTGTGATTCATCATGCTTTGAGTGTGTATGTGTGTGTATGTCTGTGTGTGTATATATATAATGTTTTTTCACAGGTAAATCAATAACAATTACAACTGTAATGATATTTCAAGTGCAATTTATGAGATTTTTTTCTTTCTTTGTAAAAGTCATAAAGTTTATCATACTGATTTCAAACTGAAGGATTCATTAGTTTGAATAAACATTGAACCAAACACAATAATAACATTCAATATACTTATTATTGACAAAACATCCCATGTTTCGGTCGTGACTGCACATTTCCAGTAGTTGTAAAAAGTTGTAAAAATTATGTCAATATTATTTTCACAATTTGAAATTTAGGTGTTAGGGTTCAGGACAGACTCCTCCCAACTGAAAGTACACAATAAATAATGATTTTATACACACACACTACCGTTCAAAAGTTTGGGATCGGTAATATTTTTAAAAGAAGTTTTGTCTGCTCACCAAGATTGCATTTCTTTAATTAAAAATACAGTAAAAACAGTAATATTGTGAAATATTATTACAATTTAAAATAACAGTTTTCTATTGGAATATAATATAAAATTTATTCCTGTGTTGGAAAAGCTGAATTTTCAGCATCATTACTCCAGTCTTCAGTGTCACATGATCCTTCAGAAATCATTCTGATATGATGATTTGCTGCTCAATAAACATTTATGATTATTTTCAATGTTGAAAACAGTTGTGTACTTTTTTTTTTCAGGATTCCTTGATGAATAGAAAGTTCAAAAGAACAGCGTTTATCTGAAATACAAAGCTTCTGTAGCATTATACACTACCGTTCAAAGGTTTGGGGTCAGTAAGAATTTTTATTTTTATTTGTTTGAAAAGAAATTAAAGAAATGAATACTTTTATTCAGCAAGGATGCATTAAATCAATCAAAAGTGGCAGTAAAGACATTTATAATGTTACAAAAGATTATATTTCAAATAAATGCTGTTGGTTTGAACTTTCTATTCATCAAAGAATCCTGAAAAAAAAAAAATATTGTACACAAATATTTTGTACATCTGTGCACAATAAATGTTTCTCATATTACAATGATTTCTGAAGGATCATGTGACACTGAAGACTGGAGTAATGATGCTGAAAATTCAGCTTTGATCACAGGAATAAATTACACTTTACTATATATTCACATAGAAAACCAATATTTTAAATTGTAATAATATTTCACAATATTACTGATTTTACTGTATTTTTAATTAAATAAATGCAGCCTTGGTGAGCAGACGAAACTTCTTTATAAAACATTAAAAATGTTACAGATCCCAAACCTTTGAACGGTAGTGTGTATATATATATATATATATATATAAAGCTTATGGATATTTTAAATATTATTGTGAGGTTCAATAGATAATAGAAGGATCTGAATACATTGAATACTTAAATGCTTTTTAAATGTGTTTTTTGGTTGTGGGACAGCAGTTAGCACCAATTCTGTAATGGCCCATATACATCAACATATGTTTATACCCATTAAATGCTTCTGTGTTGCACTTTTCTCATTTAATGCACACCAGAAATGCTTCTTACGGAGCCCCTAAGGGACATGGTGGTGGAAAAAAATTGGGATGGGAGGAATTTTTTTTTTTTTTTTCAAAACTTTATAAATATGTAATCGTTCCCTTGCTGTGAGCTCGGACAAACACTTCCTCTTTAATGTCCCACTGGCTGGCAGTAGTGTTTCAGTTAGTTCCATAAGTTAATAATGCACACAAATAATAATGCACAGCTCATAGAGTTTGAACTTGTTGGACTCAAATATAAAGAAATGCAATCAGTGCTTAAGTCAAACAGTTGAGTAAAATTGGCAATATATTCACAGATTCGAGCTTCCCGGATTAATAACTCGTGAGCTAAACGTTGTTAAAACACAAATGCAGCTACTTCCAATCATAGTAACCTAGACAATTGTCCACAAATGTGCTTTATAACGTTTAGCTCACGAGTTATTAATCTGGGAAGCTCGAATCTGTAAATATATTGCCAACATTACTGAACTGCTTGACTTAAGCACTAACTGCATTTCGTTATATTTGAGTCCAACTAGTTCAAACTCTAAGAGCTGCGCATTATTGTGAGCATTATTAACATATGTTACTAACTGAAACACTACTGCCAGCCAGCGGGACATTAAAGAGGAAGTGTTTGTCCGAGCTCACAGCAAGGGAACGATTATATATTTGCGAGGGAACGCAAAAGATTTGAAAAAAATATTTTTCCTCCCATCCCAAATTTTTCTACCACCACGTCCCTTTAGGGGCTCTGTAGCTTCTGCGTGTGTTCAGTGATTAGTATGTTAAACTTTCCATTGGTTAATCCAGTAGCAGCTTTTGACCATACATTTAGGTGTGCCAGAGTCTAGGTAATAGAAATTATGAATAACTGTTTTACAATCACTGAACACATGGCAGAAATGTTCTTGCATGATTCAGCCTGAGGGTGGTGCACTAATGTTGACTGACAGGATCCAGGTGCATACATCATTGGATCTCATTAGACATAAAACAAACACAACATAAGAATTTACAGGCTTTATTCACATGAGCATGTTATACATTCACTCAGTTATCCTCACACTCTCTGTTGGTGATCTGATGCAGGCTGTTTCATACTTTGCAGAAGAGGATTGATTGGTCTGGAACAAGGTTACGCAAGATAACATAAAAACAAGAGGCTCTTAATTTGGGCCTGCTGCATTCCAATATTTCTTTATAACCGTAAAACTCAGCCCTGTACAAGAGTATGCAAAAATTAGACTACAAAATGCTTTTTTATTTATATTCCGTATACTATTTTCTTTGCTTTATGGGCATCAAATTTTGCATCAAAATATATAATGCACCATTATCAATAAGAATACACAAAAATATCTCTGTCTAGTTTCTGTACATTTTTGAAAAAGTGCTAAAATATTTCAGAAAAGTAGGGTAAATTCAGGTCAGATTTTAGTCAGATGAAAAAAAGTGTCCCAATCAAACTGAATTTACTCTACTTATAAAAAGGAAAGAAATTTAGGACATTTTCATTTACATATTGTGCCTTTAACAACATGTTTTTGATTGTCCTGATGTTTGATTTTGTTTTGTTTTTTCTCCTATCCTGTTCTGGATTTGATGTCATAAACCAGAACAACACATGCCAACACAGCAGCCACGCCCATCAGAGCAGAGACGACCAATCGGATCACAGCTTCAGCAGTGCCACAATTGTTGTCAGATTCTAAAGAAAGAAAGTGAATTCAGCTCCGATCAGCTCAGTAACTCTATTGAACACTATTGAAAAAAGCTAATATCACACCAGACCTGAAATTAACCAATGGAGATCACTGATGTCCAGATGTTTGGTCTGGTTGCTGATGGGATTGTTGATCACACAGCTGTAGGTGTTTCTATCCTGATATTCCACCTCCAGAGGAAGAGAGAGACTGACGCTGAGATCAGACGCACTGACGCTGGACAATAAACTGTTTCCTCTGTACCAGGAGAGAGTCGCGTGACTCACATCCAACACTGAACACAACAGCACAAATTTGGATGATCTTTCTGATGATGACAAACATTGTAAAGCGTCAACGAAGATTACTGGAGAGAGCAGAGGAGCTGAAAAGCACACACACAAAAAAATTGACAGTGATATAATATCTGCTGACTTTAAGATGGCAGTCAGTGAATTATTTTCATATCATCACGCAAAACTCAGTGCTGATGCGTGTACTACAGTCATCATAATATTTATAACTGATTCAAAGTTTTAGGATTACACTGAAAAACCAATGACATAAAGAGCTGA
Source organism: Megalobrama amblycephala (assembly GCF_018812025.1). NCBI lineage: Eukaryota > Metazoa > Chordata > Actinopteri > Cypriniformes > Xenocyprididae > Megalobrama > Megalobrama amblycephala. Next base: position 58,504,495 of record NC_063050.1, read on the forward strand.
TCAAAAACAAATAAACAAGACAAAAATTAAAAGTGCATTCTGAAACATCATTATGGGTAAATTACAATGATGTAGTACTACTGTATGCATATAATAATCTACTCACCATAAACTGTAAACCTGTAACTCTTGGTTGACTCCACACTTCCGACCGTGATGCTTAGATCATAAACTCCACTGTGTACAGATTTGCTGTTTCTAATGGTGAGAGATCCAGTTTGATTATGGAGCTGGACTCTGCCTGCGAATTTCCAATCATTACTGTACTGCATAGAAAAGATACCATTCCTTCCCTTCATTCTAGCCACACGAATGCTTCCAAACGTCCACTCTATGCTGTCGTCTCCCTGTATTTCAGAAACCTCAGAGTCCAGAGTGGCTGAATCTCCTTCGGTCACCGACACTGTCTTCACTACATTTGTCTCGGCAACAAAAAAACCTAGAGGATAAGATTAATATAAATGTAAAAAGATAATAAAATTCAATTCATCAACATGAGAATGCATTGAGTGTCATAGAATGACATAAACTAACGCAACACTTTATACATCATATAATGTATTCATTTATTAATATAGAACTATTGTTCATTGTTAATTCATATTTGTTCTTAATGGATCCATGTTATAATACTTAAATGTTATACTACTACTTGAACCCTAGTGAAAAAAAAGTATACTTTATTGTATTTTAAATATATTCCCATTTTCTATAGTACACTGCAAATATACTAACAAAAAATGTACTATCATTAAATATATAAAAAGTATATTAGTATCATATTTTCACAATGCAACTTTTAACACACTTTAAAATAATTGTACTTTAGTATATTTTCTAAAAAATATATTTTAGAAAAATATACTTGAAGTGTAAGTTCAGTTTATTTTTTAAAAGTGTATTTATTTGCACTTTATAAAAATATATTTGAGGTATATTTTAACAGTGTGCTGAAAATGATCATTGTAACAATGCACTGAAAGTATATTTAAAAAATGCATTATTTAATATCCTGAAGTTGTAGTGTATCTAAAGTTAAATTTGAGTATATTTTGTAAGTTTACTTATTCATCCTTGGAATTCATAATATTACTTGTGCTTATTTATTTCAGTATGAATGCATTACAAGCCCATTTAGTATATGCAGTGTAGCCTATGCAATTTCCAAATATGTGTAAATGTTTATTAAGTTTACACTGGCAGAATCATTTTACAATCGTACACACAAATCTATATTAAACAACACACCAGCAGCACAAGTAATGTTACATGCGAAAAAATATGTCGAGTGGTTAAACTTATCGGAATTCAAATGTCTCTTCAACTTGGTCTGTGACCAATCAGATTTTGTTGCTCACTGCCTTCAGCCAATCAGAGCTGCTGACGTCACGGTCGTCGTCTGAATCTCCTCGCTCAGTCACTCAGGTGAAGTATAATGTCGCAATGTATAATTTATTTAATAAAACACTGAAAGCGCAATTCATCGCTCAATCTTGGGAATTCTGACCAGTTCAATCACGTGACATCGCAGACTGACCGTGATGGCGACGACAACCGGCTAATCTAATGGCCTACGCGATCCTGAAAGAACCGGAGAAAAGTGCTGCTATTGGGAGGTGAGTTGTAGTCTACCAGTTAACAAACTTTATTTTATTTTATTTAACAAACGGAGAGCGATATTTCGGCTTGATATCTCCTTTTTGAGTTTTTGTGTGGTGGTTTATGGCACATGTTTGTATGCAGCACCAAAACATTCATATGATTCAGTAAATCACTGCGGTCAAGCCAGCCGCAGTTTGAAAATACACGGTCAAGCCAGCCGCCAAAAAAAAAAAAAAAAGTGTGTGCGCCTATTACTATAAATACGGTAATTTCAGGAACAGCAGAGAGAGAACGCGCTTTCAGAGCGCTTGAGTTGTCCTTGTCTATCTATCTATCTATCTATCTATCTATCTTTATTCAGGGTAATATATAAAACATTTCGTTCTTTCTTTCTTTCTTTCTAATATATCTATCTATTTTCTTTCGATTATATATCCATCTCTTTCTTTTTTCTTTCTAATGTTTCTTTCTCTTACTATATCTTTCTTTTTTCTAATATATCTATTTCTTTTTTTCTTTCTAATGTCTTTCTTTCTAATATTTCTTTCTTTCTCTTAACATATCTTTCTTTTTTCTTGTACTATATCTTCCTTTTTTCTAATATATCTCTTTCCTTTTTCTTTGTAATGTCTATCCTTCTAATATTTCTTTCTATCTCTCTGTTGTTATTTTCATATATATGACAATTACTCTTGAATTAAATTGTGTTACTGTCTTACTGCATAAGGATTACTGTCTGATTAGGCCTATAAAGACCTCATTTTAAATAAGTAGAAAATACCAATGGTCTGTTTCTATAGGGGACGTCCCATACAGTATGCATACCTTATATGAGTACATTTTACTGCAGCTGTTTGGAGATATGCCACATTATTCGACTTCAAAGGCCTATAAACACCTCATTTCAAATAAGTAGAAAAAACAAATGGTATGTTTCTATAGGGAACGTCCCATAGAGTACGCATACCTTATATGAGTACATTTTACTGCAGCATTTTGGAGATATGCCACATTATTCGACTTCAAAGGCCTATAAACACCTCATTTCAAATAAGTAGAAAAAAACAAAGGTCTATTTCTATAGAGGACTTCCCATAGAGTATGCATACCTCATATCTATCCTTTTTACTGAAGCATTATGGAGATATTCCACTTCAAAGGCCTATAAACACCTCATTTCAAATAAGTAGAAAAAAGTAATGGTCAGTTTCTATAGGGGGCGTCCCATAGAGTATGCATACCTCATATGAGTACATTTTACTGCAGCATTTTGGAGATATGCCACATTATTTGACTTTGGAGGCCTATAAACACCTCATTTCAAATAAGTAGAAAAAACAAATGGTCTGTTTCTATAGGGGACGTCCCATAGAGTGTGCATACCTCATATGAGTACATTTTACTGCAGCATTTTGGAGATATGCCACATTGTTCGACATCAGGGGCCTATAAATACCTTATTTCAAATAAGTAGAAAAAAACAATGGTCTCTTTTTATTGGGGACGTCCCATACAGTATTCATACCTCATATGAGTCCATTTTACTGCAGCATTTTGGAGATATGCCACATTATTCGACTTCAAAGGCCTATAAACACCTAATTTCAAATAAGTAGAAAAAACAAATGGTCTGTTTCTATAGGGGATGTCCCATACAGTATGCATACCCAATATCAGTACATTTTACTGCAGCATTTCGCAGATATGCCACATTATTTTAATTCAGAGGCCTATAAACACCTCATTTCAAATAAGTAGAAAAAACTAATGGTTTATTTCTATAGGGGACGTCCCATAGAGTATGCATACCTTATATGAGTACATTTTACTGCAGCTGTTTGGAGATATGCCACATTATTCGACTTCAAAGGCCTATAAACACCTCATTTCAAATAAGTAGAAAAAACAAATGGTATGTTTCTATAGGGAACGTCCCATAGAGTACGCATACCCAATATGAGTACATTTTACTGCAGCATTTTGGAGATATGCCACATTATTCGACTTCAAAGGCCTATAAACACCTCATTTCAAATAAGTAGAAAAAAACAAAGGTCTATTTCTATAGAGGACTTCCCATAGAGTATGCATACCTCATATCTATCCTTTTTACTGAAGCATTATGGAGATATTCCACTTCAAAGGCCTATAAACACCTCATTTCAAATAAGTAGAAAAAACAAATGGTCTGTTTCTATAGGGGACGTCCCATAGAGTATGCATACCTCATATGAGTACATTTTACTGCAGCATTTTGGAGATATGCCACATTATTTGACTTTGGAGGCCTATAAAGACTCCTTTTCAAATAAGTAGAAAAAAGTAATGGTCAGTTTCTATAGGGGGCGTCCCATAGAGTATGCATACCCCATATGAGTACATTTTACTGCAGCATTTTGGAGATATGCCACATTATTCGACTTCAAAGGCCTATAAACACCTCATTTCAAATAAGTAGAAAAAAATAATGGTTTGTTTCTATAGGGGACATCCCATAGAGTATACATACCTCATATGAGTACATTTTACTGCAGCATTTTGGAGATATGCCACATTATTCGACTTCAAAGGCCTATAAACATCTCATTTCAAATAAGTAGAAAAAACAAATGGTCTGTTTCTATAGGGGACGCCCCATAGAGTATGCATACCCCATATGAGTACATTTTACTGCAGCATTTCGGAGATATGCCAGATTATTTGACTTCAAAGGCCTATAAACACCTCATTTCAAATAAGTAGAAAAAACTAATGGTTTGTTTCTATAGGAGACATCCCATAAAGCAGTGGTCGCCAACCCGTCGATCGCGATCGACTGGTCGATCTTTATCACTGTTCCAGTAGCTCGCGAAAATAACAGAAATATAAGTACAAAAATACATTACATTTCTCCAGTCTTTGTATTGTATTTTTGTGTTTAGTTTTATGTTATTTTCTGGAGCTACTGGGACAGACAGATAAAGGTAAATAGCCCATATTATGTCTGAGTCTGTAAAAGGCCGTTAACAAGAGGCCAGAGACGCTGAAGTCGGACGCGAAGAGGAGAACATTCTGTAGCAGGCAGAGCAGCTCACTGTTCATGATGCTCGAAATATAGGAAGAAAATATAAATATTGAATTGGGGGTGAGGGATTATGAATTCATCTCTAAAAGGAGATCAGTCTTCAGGAAGATTTCGATGGCAATGGCATTTTATTTTCCTCTTACCTCCGAATAAAGTAGCTAATTATTAGTGCATTTCAGCTTTGTTTACAGCGGTAACCAAGGAAACGCTGTAGCCTATCACTGCTGCTCCATAAGCGCCATCTGCTGTCAGAGAGTGAATCTGCGCCTCATTCAGCCTGCTGTTTTTGTTTCATGCTTTTTTTGTGTGTGTAGCATTTGTAATTTCACAAAGATAAAGTCAGACTGTTCTGTTTTTGCTTTAAATCTTGAAATTAAATCTAATTCAAATAAAAAACAACTGCTCATGCAACGTGCGTAGCATCTTTGTTTGGATTGTGATTAAAAAGCAGTAGGTTCCCTCTAATTTGAAATGGCTATGTATTTTTGTTTATTATAATAATATTAATAATAAATATCTGCAACCAGTATCAGAATCGGCCAATTTGCTTGTAAAAATAAATAAATAAATCAGAATCTACATTGACCACGAAAAAAATACTAAATTCTATCTGGGCTGTCTTTTAGTAGATCTTGTCTTTCAAAAAGGTCGAGGTCAGGGATCTTGGGCTTAAAAAGGTTGGTGACCACTGCCATAAAGTATGCATACCTCATATGAGTACATTTTACTGCAGCATTTTGGAGGTATGCCACATTATTTGACTTTGGAGGCCTATAAAGACTTCATTTCAAATAAGTAGAAAAAACAAATGGTCTGTTTCTATAGGGGACGTCCCATAGAGTATGCATACCTCATATGATTACATTTTACTGCAGCATTTTGGAGATATGCCACATTATTCAACTTCAAAGGCCTATAAACACCTCATTTCAAATAAGTAGAAAAAACAAATGGTCTGTTTCTATAGGGGACGCCCCATAGAGTATGCATACCCCATATGAGTACTTTTTTCATGCAGCATTTCGGAGATATGCCAGATTATTCGACTTCAAAGGCCTATAAACACCTCATTTCAAATAAGTAGAAAAAACTAATTGTTTGTTTCTATAGGAGACATCCCATAAAGTATGCATACCTCATATGAGTACATTTTACTGCAGCATTTTGGAGGTATGCCACATTATTTGACTTTGGAGGCCTATAAAGACTTCATTTCAAATAAGTAGAAAAAACATAATGGTCAGTTTCTATAGGGGGCGTCCCATAGAGTATGCATACCTCATATGAGTACATTTTACTGCAACATTTTGGAGATATGCCACATTATTCAACTTCAAAGGCCTATAAACACCTCATTTCAAATAAGTAGAAAAAACAAATGGTCTGTCTTCTATAGGGGACGTCCCATAGAGTATGCATACCTCCATATGAGTACATTTTACTGCAACATTTTGGAGATATTTCCACATTATTCAACTTCAAAGGCCTATAAACACCTCATTTCAAATAAGTAGAAAAAACAAATGGTCTGTTTCTATAGGGGACGTCCCATAGAGTATGCATACCTCATATGAGTACATTTTACTGCAGCATTTTGGAGATATTTCACATTATTCAACTTCAAAGGCCTATAAACACCTCATTTCAAATAAGTAGAAAAAACAAATGGTCTGTTTCTATAGGGGACGTCCCATAGAGTATGCATACCTCATATGAGTACATTTTACTGCAGCATTTTGGAGATATTTCACATTATTTGACTTCAAAGGCCTATAAACACCTACTTTCAAATATATAGGAAAAAACAATGGTCTTCTTTTATAGGGACGTATGCATACCTCTGCATCTATTATTTGTTATTGTTCTATGTTATACACCTATAAAGACCTCATTTCTAATATTTAGAAAAAAACTATTGGTTCTGTAAGACTTGATTTTCAGTTTTAGACAAAAACTGAGATCAAGCACCCTGCAATAAATCAATAAAACTCAGAGAAATAGCATAGGACAACGCCTTGCCCTAAACTGTCCTCACTTGTCTACAGGAAACATACACATACACAAGCCCTCCTTCCTTTCCCCCTGACACAAGTTACTGAAAGTTCTCCAAGATGTATAATGTATCTGGTATATCTATTGTTTTTTCCTTTCATGTTTGGTATCATTTTAAATGTCTCAGTGCGGTTGGTAAAATGGTCTCAAATTCACAGCAGTCACTGGTATTATGAAGAAGGTTGAAAACTAAGGAGAATTTAGTCCTCTTTTTGAGTGGTGTTGTGAAAACCCACTCCTCTCCCCCTAAAACAGGTGTTGGTGTAGTAAAAAATTACAACCCTTTTGTTCTGGTCTGTGTATATAAGGTAAAGTGCAAAGCAGTCATGTGGGATCTTCTGTAGCCAGAAACCCCGTACAGTGATGGGTGCGTGTCTTAAAAACACACTTGACATTTGATATTCAATAGTATTCTTGACATTTATTCAACAGTACTTTGATCTGCCTGCATTGACACTATTATTTAAGAGCTGCTGTGCAGCCAAATTATGTACCAGTTATCAATGTAAAGCTGCTTTGACACAATCTGCATTGTAAAAAGCGCTATATAAATAAAGGTGACTTGACTTGACTTGACTTATTTCTGATTTCTGAATTGGCTTCTAATTGGTTATTTGTGTAATTGGCATGATACACTTTTACCTGACAAATAAAATGGGTAACACTTTATAATCTCAACAATTAAGCATAAGTTAAGCATTAGTTAAACACTAGTAAATAGTTAATTCATCATTTATAAAGCATTAATAGACATTAGTAAGCCATTTATAAATACAACTATAAATGCTTTGTTCTTGATTTATAAGCATATCTATAATGAGTTTAATGATTGTATTTTCATACTTTATTAATGATCAATTTATTATTTCTAAATTATGTATTACATTATTCACAAACCAGTAATTTAGGAGTTGTCAGTGGTTCATAAGATCAATTTGTGAAGTGTAAGTAAATGATTAATAAAATATTTAAATGTACATTTATGCATCTCAATATTCAGACATATAGTATTAGTTACTCAGTGTGTTAATAAATGCTTTATTAACACATATTCCTAGTGTCAAAACTACCTCAGTACTAACTTTAAAACATAAGAGAACAGCACTGCAGAAGATCACTGAACCTTTAAATCTCATTTATAAAAGCTTTACAAAGCATAAATAGTCCTCACTTTAGATGAGCTCACAAAAATTGTTAACTAAACACTTCTAAATATTTTATAATTATCTGAATTAATCATGAATTGCAATAGGAATATGTGTTAATAAAGCATTTATTAACATACTAAGTAACTATTATTATATGTCTAAATAATAAGATGTATAAATGAATGTTTAAATAGTTTATTAATCATTTACTTACACTTAATAAATGATTTAAGTGGTTTGGTTTTAAGATTTGGTTTCCTTTCAAGGGAACTCATTTTAGGAATGAATTCAGCTCGAATTAAATAATTGATTTATAGTGAATTATAAAGAGTCATTTAGTTTACAGCCGAGCAACTGAATCATACAGCGTTCATCTGCTCAGGCCATAATAAGCTCTTGTAGCAGGATATTAATATCCACTATCGTAAAAACTCTAATTAGAGTGCGGTAACTTTAAGATTGACAGTTTAAGACATTACATTTTCGAGCACATAATACAAGACACTTTCTTTTAAAATCTACAAGAGACTTTATTTATTCTAACACAAACTGATCTAACACAAACACGCAAACACACGCAAACATTCATACACGTTGCAGAAAGAAAGGACATGAGAGAAAGAGTTTTGAGAGAGAATGAAATGATGAGCATGATTTTTAGCAAAATATGCACTTTAAAAGACCTGACCTGAACGAACTATGAATCATTAATTTAATGCACCAGCTTCAGTGTTAGAATGTGGTGGTACTTGCTTGTTGACTTCAAATGGAGAGAAGGGTTTTTCAGAGTCGATGATTTGTTGCAGAATCTTTTCAGGTCCGGATTGTGGTTAGGTAAAAACCAATCACGTTTGAGCATGCTAGCAAATGAAATTAAGTCTCTTGTTGTGGCTGGAATTAACCCTCTGGAGTCTGAGGCTGATTTGGGGCCTGGAGAAGTTTTGACATGCTCTGACATTTGTGCTTTTTTCAGTTGTTCATAAACATATAAATGACAAAAGTGTCATTACACTGTATTCAGCACAAACTAGGCTACAATAATATGTGAGGAACATGTATGTACATGTTTGTGTTTTTGAAGGAATAATGTTTATGCGTGGTTACTGAAAAAACAAAAAACTTAAGTCACTGAAATAAGGCCAAAATAAGTATATTAAATCTGTGTTCACAAGACTTTTGGGTATTGGAGGTTGTAAACTAGAGTTTTTGCTGCAAAATTATGTAAAAATTATGCTGCCTACTCCTTCATATAAAACAATATATTGATTTAGTTTTTGTAAGACACTTTTTGCCAAGAAACAGTATGCATGGAGGCGTGAATCACCACTGAATAATGGGCCATTCTCACCTGAGAAGACAAAAGAATTGGATAGTAATGAGCTGAAATGACTTGCATATTAATGAGGCATTTCAGTCAGGTAGGCTGTGAAAAAAACCTTATGTGATGTCTCAAGCTCATCATGATATATGAAACATACAGAAAAATATTATTACAATATAAAGTAATGGTTTTATATTATACTTTAAAATATAATGTATTTCTGTGATGCAAAGAGTCTGAATATAGGCTTTTAGTTTAAAAGCATGCACATTTGGAGAAATATTGGATTCTCATATGCTTATGTCAATTTTCTATACAGAGAAGTTATATTTATTTAATATTCATTGTCATTACTATGAGCGCTGGTGTTTTCAATTCATCCTTGAAGTCGGAGGGCGCTCTCTGTGCATTTTTAGTCCACAAATTCATCTAAAAGAAGAAGAGGCTATTCCATGAATGGAGTTTCCAATTCATACTGCAGCCGGAGGGCGCTAAAGAAACAAAAACTCATCTAAAATTCATCTGTAGAAGAAAAGAAAACAGGAACTAACTGCATGTCTTCTAGAGCTCCCTAACCATGACTTTTACATCCAGATAAACACTTTTCAAGACAATAAATACACGATTGAGACGATGAATGCATGTATTGCCTCTGAATTTGTGTCTGAATAGTGCTGGCTCCGTGGGCGTGGCCGCATTAGCGGATAATGAGCTGAATCACGGACTTCTGACATGGCTCTCTTTTCATACAGATTACATAAACACAGAAGGTTTGTTTTCGATTTGACTTACATGATTTAAAACCAGACATCTTAACGTTTTTTTAGACATAAGTTTAATTTTTCTTTGATTAGTATTCACTAAGTTACAGTTCATTTTCTGAGAACTATCAGATTGGACTTCGTTCAGAGGGAGAGGAGAAATCACGCATCATGTTAGTTTTCTTTATTTTACAAAAAGCACAACATTGTGTTTTTACTCTGAGTGTATACAAATAAAAGAAGATATTCTATAGTTTCAATTGATATATTACTTATGTCTCTATGACAAAAAATGACGGAGTATTTTAAGTCTGTTTTGCTGCAATGTGAAAAAAAAACCTGCAAAACGCGCCGGCGCGTTTTCAGACCTCAGAGTGTTAAAGTTGAGGCGGCAAAAGTCATTAGAAGGCGGCAAAATAACCCTTATCTATCGTTATCGGTCTCTGGAATCACCGGCTTTGCCAGAGAGCACCATTTAGACATGATTTCTACACAGATTTCATTCAAGCCATGATTTAAACATACATTTGAGATTTAAATTAATTTCAAACCAGACCAGACATGCTTTCAATCAATCATTCAAAAGTTATCACATTTTCATGAATTGTGGGTGTTCTATAGCATAACAGCTTACATGTAGCATGTTTAGACATGATATAAAATTTATGCAGTTGAAAGATGTTTGATACAAATTGTTTGGAACAATTCAATGCTGTTTTAGTTGTAGAAACAGTCTCTGTGTGTTTTTTCTGTAAAGTTAGGTCACTCAGAGAAACAGGCCTGCATAGTCTCTGTCTCTTTTGATCTGGAGATCAAAGATTCTTTATTTTCTGGTGACCATTTGGTTTCTACAAATGACTTAAAGGTTTGTCTCCTCTCCTTCAGTCAGGAAGCATGGGTGCCATAAACGTACCTAGCAGGGGTGGTTCTGTAGATGGACTGGAGCTGAAAATTAGATTCTTTTGGGTTTCTGGAATTATGTTTTGAAATAATCATCTAAATGATTAATTTGTCTGGTTCGTCCTCAGTCCTTACATTGTGCTGCGTCAAGCACTTTGGGAACGATATACCCACGCCGCCGTGAAACCAAGTGCCTGTCTGTGTGAAATCGTGACCCCAGGGTCAAGGTCAGGTCCAGGTTATAAAACCGTTTGCGGCAAGGACCAACCTGCCGCATCACACACTTCTTGAAAAGAGACTCCAAAAAGCAAATCCTTAGAGGCAGCCATACTCCGAGTAGAGTGGGCTCTGACCATAAGAGGTGATGGTTGGCCAGCCAACTTGTAAGCAAATGAGATCGCCTCGACTATCCACTTACTTAAAGTTTGTTTAGATGCAGGTTGACCTCTTCGAGGGGACCCAAAACACACAAAGAGTTGTTCAGATTCACACCACAGGGCAGCTCTGTGAATGTAAGCATCTAAAGCTCTGAAAGGACAGAGAAAATTAAGTTTCTCCTGGTCTGAATCCTGGAAAGGAGGAGGACAGGAGGCCTTCAGCATAATAGGGCCTGCCACATTAGTGGGAACCTTAGGAACATAACCTTCCCAAGGCTTTAACCATGTCTGGAGCAAAGTCCAGGCAGGAGGGAGAGACCAACAGAGCTTGAAGGTCTCCAATTCTGGAGACAAAATAGCGAGCAGAACAGAGTCTTGAGAGTGAGGAACTTCTCAGGAACCTCTTCAATTGGCTCAAATGGAGAAAGAGATAGGCCTTCTAAGACTATGGCCAAATCCCAAGTCAGCACCCTCTGATGTGCCTTAGGTCTTAGCCTCAAAGTGCCACAAAGGAAGCGAGTTACCTATGGGTGTCTCCCCACTGACGTACCATCCAGAGGAGTATGGTAAGCTGAGATGGCTGCCACATATACCTTCAAGGTGAAAGGAGATAACCAACATACAACCTCTACAACATGCAGCGAACACATTCCACTTATGTACAGACGCAGCTTCTGCCATGTCTGTACCATTGCATCCAACCCCAGAGGGGCCGGATACGTGAGGGAGTAAAACAATGGACAGTGTGTTATCTCTCGAGATGCAAACAGAGTGCTCCCACAGGAGCTCCACCACCACGAGGTGAAGTCTTCACTCCCCAGGAATAAGACTCTGCCTCGACAGGATGTCAAATAATGTGCCATATCTCCAAAATGCTGCAGTAAAAAGGATAGATATGCATACTGTATGGGACATCCCCTATAGAAACAGACCATTGTTTTTTTCTACTTATTTGAAATGAGGTGTTCATAGGCCTTTAAAGTCAAATTATGTGAAATATCTCCAAGATTCTACAGTAAAATTGACTCATATGAGGTATGCATACACTATGGGATGTCTCCTATGGAAACTGAACATTAGTTTTTTCTGCTTATTTTAAATTAGATCTTTATAGGCCTCCAAAGTCAAATAATATGGCATATCTCCAAAATGCTGCAGCAAAATGTACTCATATGAAGTATGCATACTTTATGGGATGTCCCCTATAGAGATGGACCATTCGTTGTTTCTACTTATTTGAAATGAGGTGTTTATAGGCCTTTGAAGTGTAATATCTCCATAATGCTGCAGTAAAATGTACTCATATGGGGTATGCATACTCTATGGGACGTCCCCTATAGAAACAGACCATTTGTTTTTTCTACTTATTTGAAATGCTGTCTTATATCTTTGGTATATTCTGTCAACAGATGCTGTTCTTCACGAGTCTCTGCGGTCATCATTGTGCCATCAGACACAATGAGAAGCTCATCAGAAAATGCAATATAATGTGTCATTTGTATTTGTGTATAGAGGGTCACCATGGTCCAATATATTTTTTTCTTTAATGAAAAACATGTTTTGCTGAATCTAAGTTTAAATAAAAACTATTGGATTTGTCAATGAAATATGTCTCTTCGTTAGTGATGTTGTTACATTTTATTTATTTTAATGGCCTTGAAAACAAATGCATTCAGCTTTGGGAAAATGTGTTAAACTGTATTTAAGCACAACTGTATTGTGTGAGATTATGTAATTCAAAGTACAGTAGTCAACATTTGAAGTGGATCAAAAAAGTTAGATTAGAGCTTTGATTAAAGGTTTTGATCCGCTTCAAATGTTGACTATATTATACAAAGTATAAGCAATAACAAAGTGTATTGTTATTGACTGCAAAGTGTGTAATGTTTAATATTTGGAATAAGCCAAAGGTACTGAGCATACAGTATATACCAGCACTTCTCAAAGTCCGGACTCCGGTCCGGATTCGGACCCGCCTCCATTTTGAATTTCAACAGCAGTAATTATGTGTAAGGGATTAAAAGTGTGGATTTCCTACTTTGATAAACGCATGTCAAAATCATTTGTTTAGTGTTTTATGTCTTTTTGGAGAAGGTCTGAATTTAAAGCGAAGGCGAGATATTTAAAGTTTTCCTCAGTGATTCAGTTGCCATGACATGCAGTGAGTGTATACTTTTGATGTAATTGGGCGCGAGTCGCGCGACGCGACACTTCTCCGCAATAAGCGTTTGAATGGGTGTGGAGCAGTGGTTCTCAACCGGGTGTGTCTCATACGTCCTGAAAAGTGAAGCTGCGGGTTCTTTGATCGCCCCCTGGTGGCTGGATGCAGTACAGGTCATAAACCCCGCCCGCTCAATGCAGACGAATGAGACTTCAGTGAAAACTTAAAAAATAAATTCTGCTTCAAATAAAACTTTCTGAAAGATGGTTTTGGTCATTTAAGGTAATTGTTATCACGCTGATATATATTCAATTGTTCGTTTTTGTGATGATTTAGATTTTAGCTAGCAATTTGATGCTATAAAAACGGGGCGTGTCGTCGTGATTCGAAGTTGATTGACAGCTTGTCTGAGGACTGTCGGAGCTTCGAGGGGATATTGAAGATGTATTAACCGTTAATTTTCGATTCCTTTGTTATTTAACACCAACAAAATGAGTTGTTCAGCAGTAAACTGTACTAACAGAATCTGTACTAACCTACAGGATCTGACGGATCACTGAACTTTTTCTCTGTAACATTAAATGTGGGCGTTATAAGCTAATTAATAAATGTTATTAGTTAAGATAACACACCTAATGTTAACCATGTCGGGAAAAAGCAGGTGATCGTTATCTGGCAGTTACTTATTATTTTTATGGGTATAAAATAATAATTAGCAGGACAAAACTAATGATAGCTTACTCTAATTACAGCAATCGATCTCCTGTAACGTTAGTTGAACTTGATTTAAAATGGCAGGACCGTTTCTGACGATTTAGAGTTGTTTCTAGTGCCATTATATTGAGTTTATCTACTGAATTTGCTGTCTCAAAAATATTATTGCTCTAGAAACAGAATAGCCTATTATTTTATAGGTAGAATTTTAAATTGTGTATAATTTTTATAGTCTATTTAAAATACATGAATGATGACGCAGTCGTCTGGGCGGAAGTTTGATACAGCGGCTCCGCCTCCGGCTCCACGGACGATACCTTCTGCGCATGCCCAGGTTGCAAACCTTTTTTTTTTATGACGTTTTTGCGTAACATGTCAGCGCCCATCGTCAGCCATTTTGGCCTCAGTTCATTACAATGGAAGGAAGCGGCGTCGCGGCGTCCATCTTTTTTTACAGTCTATGTTCTCAACCTGCGGCCCGTCACAAATGTAAATGTGGCGCGCGATATGCCGACCACAATAAGAAAAAAAACAATTATAGCATACAATTTATTTTTAAATTAATTAAATTAAAGTGAATTAAATAAATATAAATGAGCTATAATGCTTTATTTGTCATATAAAATAATTTTGGTGAGCATTTATTATTTTCAGACATCAGGCAATGTAGGCTAATGATGCAATCACTCAGTTACGAAACAAACACAAGTGCGCATTTAGGAAGAATTCAAACAGTAGCCATTAATATTGTAAATTTAAGCCTCAAAATGGTCAAATTTGTTATTAAAGGAGAAAAACTAAATGTGGAACATAAAATGAAGGAACACATGCAAACAAGAAGAGTCGCAGCATCAGCAGTAAAGCCGCCTTTCCACTGCACACGACAAACGACAGCCGTTGGACCGGAAGTCATTCATTTCCAATGGAGAGTAGTACGGGGGCTGCGTGGAGTTCCGATCATATGCGAATGCGGAAATTTCGGATCCGACTTGAGCTTCGGATGCGTTGAAATATTTGAACTTCTGCGGCTAGACCGTATGCGACCGGCCGACCGGATATGATGTATTCTAGTCAAAACGATGAGCACGAAGTTAGAATTACCAATATTTTAACACTTTAACGTTATAATATAAACACTATTTCTTTAAAATGGTGTTTATCAATAATTATGTAAAACAAAAAGGATATTTTATGATTATTAAATAAATTTGTACGTTGAAGCTCTATAAAATGTACTAGTATGTTTTTATTTCAGATGTATTGAGGGTCATTTGCTTTGTATGGATATATTCATACATGCATTAACGTTACATTCATTAAAATCGTTCAGTTTACCATGGTGGTTGCTGGGTTGGAATAAGCCGAGGGTAACGGTTGCTTCACTACCAATTTCAAAGTTCCGTGCGACTGCCGCTAGGGGGCGAAATGCGACAATCGGATGCGAATGTCGTGTGCAGTGGAAAGGCGGCTTAAGAAGAATGGAAGAATCAGTTTGCTGTTAATGAGCGAGATGGGCAGCCTTCCTGTTTGCTCTGTAGTAAAGTAGGCCTACTTGACAAGCAAAAATCTACAATTTCAAAAGACTGAACTGTGAATTCGATGTGTTTGTTTGATGTATTTTAAATCAGTAAAAATAACCGCATCAGCGCACCCGCGGCTGGAATGAGCCCAACTTTGCGCGCTCGCGGATCCGACGCTGCGCGAGGGATTGCGACATGACAGAATGCTTGATATCATCAGAGATTGTAATTAGCCTACAGTGCGCTCAGTGTTGTTTGTAAAAAGAGCTGAGTAACATTTGCTTATTAAGGCGTTTATGTGCTTGTTTGGTGACTATTGCGATGCTGTTGAAGAGAGTCATAAGTCATAAAGAATTAAATAGCAACTTAAAGTGATTATATATAGGCCTACAGTTTGTGTGTTCATTGAGCATTACTGATAATTATTGTAAAGCTAATGTCAGTAAGTTAGTTTTTATTTGTTATTTATTGTGTGCAACATCTAAGTATAATAATAGTATTATCTGCTAATACCATAACATTAAATCTGATTGGTTTGCATTGGTGACGTCATATGTAAATTATATGTGGCCCGTGAGACTTGCACTTGGACCATTGTGCCCACTTGGAAAAAAGTTTGAGAACCACTGGTATATACTATTACCTGTAAAATAATATATTCAGTGTATATTGCTTGTGTTTTCTGAAGACACTCGTAATTATTTTGTAATGTACTTAAATCACAAATAAAGTGTACTTATAACACAAAGTGTACTCATAACAGAAATAAAGTATACTTATAACACAAATAAAAGTATACTTATAACAGAAATAAAGTATACTTATAATACAAGGTATATTATAACAAAAAAATATACTTTTAACACAAATAAAGTATACTTTAATATCACTAATCAAGCATGTAATTAGTCCCTACACAGACATATACTTAAAGTGTACTAAGTATACTTGAAGTTGTTCCAATTTAGCACACATAAGTATACTAAATATACTTAAAGTTGTATTTTAATACTACTTAATTTCAACTTAAATATACTTAGTACAAAATTAGTTGTTTCAAAATAGCACACTTTAAATGAACTAATCATTAACACACTTGAAATATACTAATAATTAGTCTTGCTGCAAGTATACTTAGTATACTTTTTTTTCACTAGGGAATGTATCAAATGTATCAATTTATCCTCATAATACACATACTGTAGTGATACCAATAATGTATCTTACTATGTGATTTCATCGACGTGAATATATATATATATATATATATATATATATATATATATATATATATATATATATATATATAGCCATATAGTCTACTTACCAAGCAGATGATAAAAATAGAGCAAAATAAACGTGTGGCTCATTTTCTCCGCTGATTTCGACAGAATGTGTCATTAATTGTCTTTCTCTACAGCAAATGCTATTTTAAGATAATTTGACGTTTAGAAACAGAGAAACTCCTCCTGTCAGCGCGCCTCCGTGAACGTGCACGCGATTGCCACGAGAACGCGCTCAGTTTAACAGCTTCGTAGCTCTAAATAAATCCTCTTTATGATGATGATATTGTGTTATATTAGTCTGTGTTTCAAAATATTGTGATATATTTCAATAGATTAACGTTATTGATCGATCTTTTCTGCAGTCTTTCCTTTAGTTCAGCTCAAGATTGAATTCTGTCATTGTGTTGACTTTGACCCTACTCCTACACACAGCTCTCTCATGCTCATAGAGTATGTGTTATTCTTGTCTAGTGGAAATCTGTCTCCATCAGTCAAGTAAACACAATGATAGATCTTTGTCCACTCAAAAGACACTAACTGACCTGAAATAAACTGCAGCAGTTTCACATTGACTCAGAAACGGAGCCGCTTGTGTCTCTAGCGCTTTCTGTGAAAGGTGTTTGTCACTGTTTAGAGGAAGCTGTTAGCAGGAAAAGAGGCCCTTCATACCCTCTAAACTTACAAGCATTAACACCTTTTTTGTGCATGTGTGTTGGTGAGGTCTTTCTCAGTTCTCTCTTTTGCTTCTTGTCTTTTTATTTGACTTCATAAACCAGACCAGGAGATGTTTTAACATGATGATTTTGTAGAATGCAAGCCATCTTAAATGGATTCCTGTTCTCTGATCTAAATGCAGATTGCATCAGTTCTTGTGGTTTAATTCAAAATTAATCACATTTACAAAAATCTCATCTCACAGTATGGAGTACATGAACAAACTGATTTGTTAGATTTCCATGAAATAACAAAACAGATCTCACTCACACTGCCATGTTGCAGTTCAGCGAGGAGAAGACACATAAGATCATAAGATTAAACAACAGAAAGGAAATAATAAGTAATACAAAAATATAAAAAACATAAAACAACTAATGATTATGAAATTAATATAAAAACAAAGTAATTAAAACACCAATGTATAGTTGCTTTCTAAAACACACAGATTGTTATTAAAACCCTTAGATAATAGTTCATATGTAGTTCATTATCGTTCACGCAAAAAGAGAAAAGAAAAGAAAGTCATCATTTAGGCCTACTCACCCTCAGGTTGTTCAAAACTTGCATAAAAGTTTTTTCTTCTGTTGAACACAATGGAAGACATCTTGAAGAATGTTGTAGCCAAACATTTACTGTTTGGTAAATTTATTTATCAGTAGGGTCTGGTAAATGTTTGGCTTCAAAATATCTTCTTTTGTGTTCAGTACAAGAAAGAAATTAACATGAGAGTGAGAAAAAATGACAGGATTTTAATTTTTGGGTGAACTATCCCTTTTTCAAACACCACATGCTGGCGACTCCTGCTTGTTGAAACAGTATAAATGCAAAACAAAAACTCAGGCCAAAGTGTGCCTCATGAGTCTTGAAAAGTGAAGCCAAAGCGTCTCAATCGTCCCCAGGTTGCTGGATGCAGTATAGCTCATAAACCCCGCTCTCACCATGTAATGTAGGCCTGAGACAAACAGTAAAATTACAAAAAAAACCCCAAAAAACTGTCAAATTACACTTAAAATATTTTGTTTTCCAAAGATATTTTTATCACGCTGATGTTAGTTCAAGTGTTCCTTGGTCCCACTTTATATTAAGTGGCCTTAACTACTATGTACTTACATCAAAAAATAAGTACAATGTATTTATTTGGTTCATATTGAGTGGCAAAACACTTTTGCTGCTATTGAAGTGGGATACGGGTAAGGTTAGGGAAAGCTTTGGTGGTATGGATAGGTTTAAGAGTAGGGTTAAGGGATGGGTCAACAGTGTAATTATAAATGTAATTACAGAAATTAATTACAGATGTAATTACATGCAGGTGCTTTTCAAATATAAGTACAATGTAAAAACATGTATGTACACAATAAGTGCATTGTATCAAATGATTAATTTAAATGTAAATACAGAGTAGTTAAGGCCACTTAATATAAAGTGGGACCTGTTCCTTCTTTGATTAAGCAGAATTTATGCTTTAAAATAATAAACATATATTATCCATGTAACGATTCTATTAGTAAATTTAAAGAAGGGTTTTTGCCATTATGCAGTTTTTGTAAAGGAGAAACAGAAACAATTGTACACTTATTTTTCAGTTGTAATTATACCAAATTATTAAACCTATGTTTCTTTTTGAGTTATTTTACAAGTTTGTCACTATAACTGATGTAATAGGCAAATATCATAGACTGTAAAAAAAGATGGACGACGCGACGCCACTTCCTTCCATTGTAATGAACTGAAGCCAAAATGTGCTGACGAATGGGCGCTGACACGTTACGCAATACATCAAACAAAAAAAAGTTTGGAGCCTGGGCATGCGCAGAAGGAATCGTCAGTGGAGCCGGAGGCGGAGTCGCGATATCAAACTTCCGCCCAGACGACGGCGTCATCATTCATGTATTTTAAATAGACTATAAAAATTATACACAATTTAAAATTCTACCTATAAAATAATAGGCTGTTCTGTTTCTAGAGCAATAATATTTTTGAAACCGCAAATTCAGTAGATAAACTCAATATAATATGCCACTAGAAACAACTCTAAATCGTCAGAAACGGTCCTGCCATTTTAAATCAAGTTCAACTAACGTTACAGGAGATCGATTGCTGTAATTAGAGTAAGCTATCATTAGTTTTGTCCTGCTAATTATTATTTTATACCCATAAAAATAATAAGTAACTGCCAGATAACGATCACCTGCTTTTTCCCGACATGGTTAACATTAGGTGTGTTATCTTAACTAATAACATTTATTAATTAGCTTATAACGCCCATATTTAATGTTACAGAAAAAGGTTAAGTGATCCGTCAGATCCTGTAGGTCGGTTAGGACAGTTTACTGCTGAACAACTCATTTTGTTGGTGTTAAATAACAAAGAAATCGAAAATTAATAGTTAGTTATACATCTTCAATCTCCCCTTGAAGCTCCGACAGTCCTCAGACAAGCTGTCAATCAGCTGCGAATCACGACGACACGCCCCGTTTTTATAGCATCAAATTGCTAGCTAAAATCTAAATGATCACAAAAACGAACAATTGAATATATATCAGCGTGATAACAACTACCTTAAATGACCAAAGCCATCTTTCAGAAAGTTTTATTTGAAGCAGCATTTATTTTTAAGTTTTCACTGAAGTCTCATTCAACTGCATTGAAATGGCGGGGTTTATGACCTGTACTGCATCCAGCCTCCAGGGGGCGATCAAAGAGCCCGCGGCTTCACTTTTCAGGACGTATGAGACACACCCGGGAAATATCATAATTTATATTGACTGTACCAAATGGTAGACTATTTTCGATGGATTTTAAGATTTTTTTACAACTCTCTAACTTCAATACAGAACAATCGAAAAGCTGTAAAGACATCTAAGCTGTTGAAAAGGATACTTGATGTATTAGAAACATGATTGATGTGTGATAGGCCTATAAGATGCAGAATTAGTCCTTTTGTCTTGTAGTCTTGTAGTCTTTTGTCTTACGGTTTGTATTTCCACAGCAATCTAATGAATTTATGAATGAACTTGTTTTAAAATCTTCCCGGTCTACTGACATTTGTTAAGACATACATTACAATGCTCACGATAACTTTCATTAACTATACCCCAGCTAACAATTTTTGGTTCGCAGAATGTTCTGGGAATGTTAGTTTCTGATTCCCAGAACATACACTATATTGGCAAAAGTTTTGGGACGCCTGCCTTTACGTGAACATGAACTTTAATGACATCCCATTCTTAATCCGTAGGGTTTAATATGGAGTTGGCCACCCTTTGCAGCTATAACAGCCTCAACTCTTCTGGGAAGACTTTCCACAAAGTTTAGGAGTGTGTTTTTGACCATTCTTCTAGAAGCGCATTTGTGAGGTCAGGCAGTGATGTTGGTGAGAAGGTCTGGCTCACAGTCTCCGCTCTAATTCATCCCAAAGGTGTTCTGTCGGGTTGAGGTCAGGACTCTGTGCAGGCCAATCAAGTTCCTCCACACCAAACTCGCTGATCCATGTCTTTA
This sequence comes from Megalobrama amblycephala, assembly GCF_018812025.1. Taxonomy (NCBI): domain Eukaryota; kingdom Metazoa; phylum Chordata; class Actinopteri; order Cypriniformes; family Xenocyprididae; genus Megalobrama; species Megalobrama amblycephala. The sequence continues at coordinate 58,525,616 of NC_063050.1, forward strand.
TGGACCTTGCTTTGTGCACTGGTGCGCAGTCATGTTGAAACAGGAACATCCCCAAACTGTTTCCACAAAGTTGGGAGCATGAAATTGTCCAAAATGTCTTGGTATGCTGAATCATTAAGAGTTCCTTTCACTGGAACTAAGGGTTCAAGCCCAACCCCTGAAAAACAACCCCACACCATAATCCCCCTCCACCAAACTTTACACTTGGCACAATGCAGTCAGACAAGTACTGTTCTCCTGGCAGCCGCCAAACCCAGACTCGTCCATCGGATTTCCAGACAGAGAAGCGTGATTGGTCACTCCAGAGAACACGTCTCCACTGCTCTAGAGTCCAGTGACGGCTGCTTTACACCACTGCATCCGACGCTTTGCATTGCACTTGGTGATGTAAGGCTTGGATGCAGCTGCTTGGCCATGGAAACCCATTCCATGAAGCTCTCTACGCACTGTTCTTGAGCTAATCTGAAGGCCACAGGAAGTTTGGAGGTCTGTAGCTATTGACTCTGGAGAAAGTTGGTGACTTCTGCACACTGTGTGCCTCAACATGTGCTGACCCGCTCTGTGATTTTATGTGGCCTACCACTTCATGGCTGAGTTGCTGTTGTTCCCAATTGCTTCCACTTTGTTATGATACCACTAACAGCTGACCATGGAATATTTAGTAGTGAGGAAATTTCATGAATTGACTTATTGCACAGGTGGAAACCATTTCACGGTACCACGCTTGAATTCACTGAGCTCCTGAGAGAGACCCATTCTTTCACAAATATATGAATTCATCAGTTTCTCCCAAAATACTTGTGAGTAAATGGCTGGTGATCTGGGAGAAAAATATACTCAACTTTATAGTATACTTGTATCTGATACACTGTAAAAACGACAACTCAAAATTGTTCACCTTACTAAGATTTTTGCATTCACTGACAATAAAATTGCTAGTTGGAACTTGAACTATCTGTTGTAAGCCACTTGAACTCACTTTCAGACGTTTCTGAGGAAAAGTTCATCTTATTTTATAAACTGAGTTGAGTTTATTTTGAAGTTGTAGTTGAAACCCAGTTAGAGTGAGTTCAACTTATCTGCGCATGCTCATTTGAAATTTGTCATGGCAACCGGCTGCGACGGGGTTTCCAAGGATTGCGTCCACGTGAAAGTTTGCGTCCACCACGATGCCAGCGGTAACTTTCCCTGACGTCTTTGTCGAAGAGAAACATTCCTTTTAACGGTAAGCTAATCGTATGAATATGTATATGTATATGCATTTGATATTTGTATTACATTTCATTGCGGGAAACAAAAGCGATAAATCATAACCAGGCGAGGCGTTTATGGCAATACAAAATCCCCCACTAGCTAATCGGTTAGAAGCTAGCTTATTTTGAACAGCTAAGCTCAATATAATTATTGTCCACATAGTAATTGAAAGATTTGTGTTGCCGTTATGTTTGTTATTCACGATGAATGATGGCATTGTTTTATGCACGTCTGCTTTGCTCATTGACATTAAACTTAAGTCCGTTAACGCGCCGGCGCGTTTTGTAGGATTTTTTTTCACATTGCAGCAAAACAGACTTAAAATACTCCGTCATTTTTTGTCATAGAGACATAAGTAATATATCAATTGAATCTATAGAATATCTTTTATTTGTATGAAAAGAGACATGTCAGATTTCGAAGTTTTTAAGTAATGATTTTGATAATTCAGATTTGACATCACAGGAATAAATTACATTTTGAAATATATTCAAATAAGATTTTAAATTGTAATACTATTTCACAATATTACAAGTTTTACTGTATTTTTTATTAAAATAAATTCAGCTTTGGTGAGCATGAGCTCTTTATAAAACATTTTTTGTTCCTTTTTGCTTTTTTTGTTTCAGTTTGAGTCAAACTGAAAAAATAAAACCAAAGTTTTCCTTAGGTAATGTGTTCTGTAATCTTGTTAAAATGGATTTCATAAAAGTGGTATCGAAAAAAGTATCGTTAGGAACCGGTATCGAAACTGAGGTATCGAAATTGGCACCGGATTGAAAGATTTTGAACAATAACCAGCCCTACCTTTGTGTGTTTTAGCCCTGAAGCTCAACAGCATTAACATAAACGGTTGCGAAGTATGTGTTCATTTTCTCCTCTTATTTTTGTGCTAGGTTTTCTATGAAGTGTCTCTTCTGCAGCTTTGCCAGCGCCAGTCAAGAGCGTCTGCTTAGGCACCATCGGCTCAAGCACAGAAGAGGAGCTTACTGGCCGTGTGTTTACAGTGACTGTGTATGTACTTTTAAAACACCTGGTGCCTTAAAGTCACATTTGACCAGATCACATTGTCAGACAGCCAAAATACAAGATAAATTCACCTTTTTTTGTGATCTATGTGAATTCCGGGAAATCTGCACGCAGCAGTCTTTCTTCACACACCTTGGACACCATTTAAAAAAACATGAGACTGTGTGTTGCCCCTTCTTGAGATGTAGTTTTAAAACAAACAATCTAAAGACTTTTAGTTCACACAAAAGTAGGAAACACAAGCATGGTGATATCAGAACCTGTTTAAGAGCAGACTTAGAAAATGAACCTGTGTCCATTGAGACAGATTCCTCTGACCAACCATTAGGTATCTGTAATGAGGAAGATACACTTCCAAGTAGTTCTGGAAATTCAGATGTCCAAGAAAAGGAGGAGTATGTAGATGCTGAGACTCTTGAACACAGGGCTGCTGGATTTTTTCTACGTATGCAAACTGAATTGCATGTTAGTAGACACGCTGTACAGAAAATAGTTGAGGGGTTTAATGACATTTTACATCTTTCAGAATCTCACTCTCAACAAGGTTTCAAAGCAGTGCTTGCAGAACATGGCATTGAATTAGATGATAGTGTTCTCCATAAGATTGATGCTGTCTTGGAAACAAATCCATTAATTGTAAGCACTCAAGGAAAGGGTGCATTGGCCACTGATCACAGGAGAAATCTTTTTTTTAAAGATAAGTTCCCTGTAATTCAGCCTACTGAGTATACATATAAAATAACCCATAAACAAACATTTGTTTATGTTTCAATCATCCAGGTTCTTGGAACTTTGTTGAGACAGCCAGATTTTGTGGAGAAGTTGGTGTTTAGTCAGGGGGACAACCCAGGTCAATTTTGCTCTTTTCGAGATGGACAGTACTACAAAGACAATGGTCTTCTGGGTGTGCAAGATGCAAGTATCTCTATAGGACTTTACATAGATGACCTGGAACTATGTAATCCTTTGGGGTCCTCAAAAAAAATCCATAAAATTACTGCTGTCTATTGGATTTTGTTGAATTTACCAAGCAAGTTTCGCTCTACTCTCCCCCTAATTCAACTGGCTTGTCTTGGAAAAACTGTCGATGTCAGACAATTTGGGTATGATGCCTTTCTTTATCCTTTGATTAAGGATCTTGGATTTCTTGAAAAGATAGGAGTGTATATTGAGGCTCTAGATACGTTTGTAAAGGGAACAGTGTTCTGTGTCTGTGCTGATAACCTTGGTGCACATAGCTTAGCAGGTTTTCAGGAAGCTTTTAATGTCGAAAAATTCTGCAGATTTTGTTGCATCAGTCGAGACCAAATTGGAAATTGTGAACCAAGGAACTTTCCACTGAGAACTGTGACGCAACACGATTCTTTTGTGGAACAACTCAAGTTGACTGATAAGCCTAAGCCATGTGTGAATGGAGTTAAATCATCCTGTGCTTTAAGTAAGTTGTCTTTCTTCCACCCAGTTACTGGATTTCCCCCTGATCTTTTGCATGATCTATTTGAAGGTGTTGTCGCAGTGGAGTTAAGTTTGTGTTTGAAAGAATTGATTAGAAAAGGTTTCATTACATTCGATGGACTGAATAACCGCATAAAACAGTTTCCATACAAATTCTCTGATTTGGTCAACAAGCCACAGGCAATTACAAAGACGAGCCTTGCATCTGGAAAGGTAAACGGTAACGGACATGAAAACTGGGCACTTTTACGTATGCTACCTCTCTTGATTGGGAGCTATATACCTGAACAAGAGCAGTCATGGGAAATTTTAATGGACCTTAAAGAGATTGTGGAGATTACGGTGTCTACTACATTATCAGAGGGAACATTATGTTACTTAGGGAATAAATTGGCTGACCATCGACAGTTACTCACTGACACCTTTCCTGAATTTAAGTTGAAACCAAAACATCACTTCATTGATCACTATGTGCATCTCACACGGTGCTTTGGGCCATTAGTGGATCTGTGGACGTTTAGATTTGAGTCTAAGCATAGTTTTTTCAAACAGGCAATTAATGATGCTCACTGTTTTAAGAATGTACTACTCACCCTTTCCACTAAGCATCAACAGCTCATGGCATATCTTCTTGACACACAGCAATTGTTCAAGCCAAAATTGCATGTTGGTAGTGTAGATAGAGTGAAAATATCATCTTTAGATGAAAAGCTCAGGACAGTACTAGAAAAGAAGTACCCAAATGAAGATGATGTGTCTCTTGCCAAAGAAGTACATTTGTATGGGACCCAGTATGTGAGGGACATGATAGTGTCTGCGGGTGAATGCAGTGGACTGCCAGAGTTCTTTAGAATACTACACATATTGGTGGACAAGTGGTGGAAAGTGTATTTTGTCACCACAAGGTTATCATCTTGGTACATGGAACATTATCGGTCTTACCAACTCATTGATAACTGTCACTCAGATTTAGAGATCCTGGATCCAGAGACTTTGAACGACTACCACCCATTGGCTGCATATCAAGTTGCTAGAACTTTGATGGTGACCCCAAGGGCTTGGCTACTGCAGTAAATTGAAATGGTAAGCACCTTTCTGTTTGTATGTTTTCATAATTTTAAAGTTTAAAGTTAATGACTTGATTTTAAGTGTTCAAGGTACAGTCATGGCCAAAAGTATTGGCATCCCTCCGGATGTGTTGGTTTTCGAGCAAAATTCACAAACTTTTGAAGGTGGTTTTATGTAATAACAAACCAGGATATTTTCAATAGCTCAACAGAACTGAAACAACAAAAATTGGTTTCCTCAAATTCAACACAAAATATCACCAAAATACTACGGGAAGTGAATACTGAATGGTCAAAAGTATTGGCACTCAAAATAACTGTCTTTTGTAGTGATACAAGCACACTTTTCATTGTTAAAATCCACAGCTAAGGTTATGGATAGTCAGACGTCAGCTGTGGTAGCATTCCTGAGTATTATAAGCCCATTTGTAAAGGATAATAAATGCGATTCTACTTGAAGAAAACCTCATACTGTCCATATAAACCAACAGAGATGTATAGTGAGTAAACTGGAGATTTTTGTCCATTAGAAATGGGCTGATATTTTTCAAGGGTGGTACCACAGCTGACGTCTGACTACCCATAACCTTAGCACTGGATTTTAACAATGAAAAGTGTGCTTTTATCACAGCAAAAGACACTTGTTGTGAAGGGTGCCAATACTTTCGACCATGCATTCACTTTCGATCATGTATTCACTTCCCGCAGTATTTTGGTGATATATTCTGTTACATTTGGGGAAACCAATTGTTGTTTCAGTTGTGTTGAGCTATTGAAAATATCCCGGTTTGGTTATTTTATCAAAAAACCTTCAAAAGTGTGTGAATTTTGCTTAAAAACCAACAATTCTTTAGTGAATTTGCACCAATACTTTTGGCCATGACTGTATATGGCTTCAGTTTAAAGTGTCATGCAAATATCTGTTCTTCTTTTGTCCTTACAGGCTTTGTTGCTTCTGGTCCACATAAATCCCAAACTCGTCCGTAAGATTCGGCTGACCAAAGTTCCTGAAACTTTAGAGGAACTGTACAATGAACTGCGTCACAAACTTGAACTTGTGGGTGAATTCTGTATACAGTATGAAGACTCAGACTTTGGCCAGGCAGTTTGCAACCTGATTGACATAGCAGAGTTGCCTTCAGAAAAGGCTGTCTTGCATATTCTGTGGAGCAATGAGGACATGCCATCACCACCACCTCCAACACCAACTCGGTCATCCTCCATCTCTTCCCTTGACACAGCCATCATTGGATCTCCAGACTCAATCCACAGCTTATCTTCAGTTGTGCGGACATATAGGAGGAACGTTTCACAGTGGCCCACTCCGTTCCCAGTACCACAATTCTCATATGATGTTGAACTGATACTCCGCAAGGGGAATGACACATTTGAAATATCAGGGAAGGGTTTACATGTAACCAGAGATGTGAAAAAAGAGATTCTGGACAAGCTGGCACAAGAAATATTTTCTGTGAAAGCCTACCCTGAAAAACATGAGTTCGATTCTGTTGCCGCTGAACTTGTCAACAAACATCCCTGCCTCAAAGAGCCTGGTGGTGGTACTGGATATGCGGGATGGACAACCAGCATAAAGTACAAGATGGGGAACTACAGATCAAAACTACGTCAAGCTGGATGTAATGAGGTTGGTGTCAACAGGAGATCAAGAAGGGAGGAGGCAGATGATCATGGTGTCAACAGGCGAAGAAGAGATGATGATGATGGGGATGGTGGTCCGGAGGGAAGGTTTTCCTTGAAAAAACCAAAACGAGGTGAGGTCAACCATGTACCAGATCATCCTGAAAGCCACACTGAGGATGACTTGGAAGACCTGAGGTCTTCCCTGGTTGAAGCCATGAAGAAGAAAAACAAGGACATGGAGTTCATCAGACAGAAGATGGACATCACATTCTCCCTTAGGAGAATGGAGATTGTGGAGATGGAGCCCATGGTCTCAGAGGTTCTAGAGAGGTGGCCCGGTCTATTTCTTGAAGAACAGGCAAGGCATCTTTTTTTTTTCTTGAACTTGGTGCATTTGTTTACATTTGTGTTATGTTTTTTTCATAATAGTGTATGTAGGTTCATTTGCATCATGGCTGAGAGTTTGCAGTCTTAATTATAATAATGAAATCACACTACCAGCTTGTTGTATTTGTATTGCATTTGTTTCGTTCAGATTTGTCAAGAGTTCACTCGTGTGACCACAAAGGACCTGATGGGAACATTTAAAGCTGCCCTTGAGATGTTCACCCCTCGTTTGCTGAAATTGTATCGTGCCAGGAAGGGCGCCTTTAGTCGAGAGATGGAAACCCTTTTGGAAATGCTTGACAAACAGGTTGTTATATTGACTACAAGGCCTTTTCTTCAGTTTGTCCACTAATATTTAAACCATTAAAGGGATAGTTCACCCAAAAATGAAAATTCTGTCAGTAATTACTCACCCTCATGTTGATACAACCATGTAAGTCTTTCTTTCATCTTCGGATCACAAATTAATATTTTTGTGATTAAATATGAGCGGTGGAATACTCCTCCATTGGCTTTAAGGGGGCCCAAACTTGTCCGTTCAGAAAGTCAGTGAAGAAAATGTTTAAATAGTCCATGCCACTACAGTGGCTCAACCGTACGTTTCTCAAGCGACGATAATACTTTTCGTGTGAAAAAAACAAACAAAAGAACGACTTTATTCAACTATTCATTTTCTCTCTTGTAGGCCTCTGACGTTAGTTCAGGAGAGCTCCATGATGCCTGCGCGAGAACTAAACTGACGACGGTCTTCTTCTACTACTACTTGTTACTGGCTGCTCACTCCTTAGGAGTATTACCGCCACCTAGTGTTCAAGATGAAGTGCTGGCATAGCCGGAAGCGCTAAACTTTGTTTACAAGCAGGTGAACGCGCGCGCTGTATGTAAGCTATTGAATTCGACATTGATCGTGCTTTTGGTCTCGCTCTAAGTAATTGTTTACAATGGTTAGAAAGTGTGCATTTCCTGGATGTCCGAATCGTGAAAAACTAACGAGTAAACGTAAAGGTGCCTTAACATTGCCACAAAATGAACGGCTTACCTTTCACCGTTTCCCATCAAATGATCGTGAGTGACTGAATCTATGGCTGCTGGCTGTTCAACGGGATGTTAATTTACCAATTAATTTCGTCAAGCACATGAAGTTGTGCAGTGAACATTTCTCTCCAGACGACTTCAAATCAGTTCAACAAAAAAGATTACTGAAATCAACAGCTGTGCCCAACTTGTTTATACAGACCAACAAGGTAAGTGGAAGCAGTATGTGGTAATTGTTAAAGTCATGATACACTCATTTAGTTTTGTCTTTATTTGTATATGGCTATATATTAAATAAAAAAAAAACATAATACATGATACAGTGAATCACGATCATTTGATGGGAAACGGTGAAAGGTAAGCCGTTCATTTTGTGGCAATGTTAAGTCTTAGTTTTTCAGGAAATGCACACTTTCTAACCATTGTAAACAATTACTTAGAGCGAGACCAAAAGCACGATCAATGTCGAATTCAATAGCTTACATACAGCGCGCGCGTTCACCTGCTTGTAAACAAAGTTTAGCGCTTCCGGCTATGCCAGCACTTCATCTTGAACACTAGGTGGCGGTAATACTCCTAAGGAGTGAGCAGCCAGTAACAAGTAGTAGTAGAAGAAGACCGTCGTCAGTTTAGTTCTCGCGCATGCATCATGGAGCTCTCGTGAACTAACGTCAGAGGCCTACAAGAGAGAAAATGAATAGTTGAATAAAGTCGTTCTTTTGTTTGTTTTTTTTCACACGAAAAGTAGTATCGTCGCTTGAGAAACGTACGGTTGAGTCACTGTAGTGGCATGGACTATTTAAACATTTTCTTCGCTGACTTTCTGGACGGACAAGTTTGGGCCCCCTTAAAGCCAATGGAGGAGTATTCCACCGCTCATATTTAATCACAAAAATATTAATTTGTGATCCGAAGATGAAAGAAAGACTTACATGGTTGTATCAACATGAGGGTGAGTAATTACTGACAGAATTTTCATTTTTGGGTGAACTATCCCTTTAATCAAGAAGGAACTACCAAGCTAGCACTCTGCACTTTTGATGTAATATAACTTCATTCTTTTTTTGCATCAGCTACATTGGTGAGCGAGTTCCATCTTGATTGACTATTTAATACAGTAATATTTAAAGTATACGTTCACGGTTTTGCACTTTGAGCCCCCTCTCTGGGTTGATGAAATAGAGTGTTTGACACCAGAATTTTGACTATTGGTCCCGTCTTGAGCTTTTGGCTGATTTAGAATCGGCCCTGCCATGCTTCATAATGGCTAGCTACATGCATTCACAAACCTGTCTTTAAATCAACCCTAAACGTTAGTTTTCAAAGATGTGCAACTTATCGATTGGTTAGTGGTATTCGTTGAGTGTTCGTCAAACACTCTATTTCATCCAAGATAACCCAGAAAGGGGGCTCAAAGTGCAAAATAGTGAACTTATCCTTACAAGACAAAAAGAAACACTAACAAACTAACAGAGCCTGCAATTATTTTATCTGCCTACATGTACAATTGTAGAGATGGGAATACAAATGGAACAAGCACAAGTGCACATGCACAAGTACATTTCACAGAGCTAAACAAAAGTATTTGTTTGTCTTTATATTCTTCCAAAACAGACATCTGACATCACAAGTCATCGCAGACAGGCAGCTGTGGAAGGTCTTCCCATATTTCTGCGGGAGAATACTGAGAAGCTTTTCTCTAGATGCCTGGTGAGTGCAGCTTGGAAGACCTTCAGCTTTTAGTAGTGTTGTATAGCAAAGAGGCCATACACAAATAGACATCACTCTTTATTGACTAGTTTTCTACAGGACATTGTTTCAGTGGTGTTTTTGTTTTGTCAGGCAACTGATGCAGATGACAAACAGATGAAAGGCATCAAGATGGGGGTCCTCACAGTGCTTGATGATGATAACGACGCAGTCATTAATATTGCCCTTGTGTTGGAGGAAACCATTGTCCTGAAAGACATCCCAGACACCCCGACTGCCCTTGCGTATCTTTTTGGCTTGCTTTATGCCCTCAACATGGAGTTCCCAAAAGACATCAGGTATACCTTTGAAACTATCCAGCACATTTTCATGGAAATGTCCACCGATTGCTCACAGCGTGTCCGGAGCTTCAAGACCAAGCTGTTAAACCAGTGATTCATTTTCCATGGGGAAGATTTATTTTATAATGTCTGTTCATTTATGTTTGGATATTTTGTAAGTCTACACATAGACCACCTTATAGTTTTTATATTGTTCCTTTATTTTGACTAAAAACAAATCTGTTATTTTTAGCTGTCATATAACTGTCACGAGACTATTGATTGTTTCTCAGTAGAAGCAAGCTTTGTTTCAGCATTGCCGTTATAGTCTGCATCTTTGCTGGTGTGGCAAGTGTCCATGGGGAAGATTTCTTTTATCATGTCTGTTCATTTATTATGTTTGTATATTTTGTAAGTCTTAACATAGACCACCTTAGTTTTTATGTTGTTCCATTTGATTTCCCCAACTTATCGACTTATGTGCCTTATTTGCTCTGTACACAAGTGCTATATTTGAATTTGTTTTTAAATTTAAAAACAAATGTTTTATGTGTATCTGTCATATTGCTGTCAAGAGACTACGGTATTGATTGTTCATTAGAAGCAAGCTGTGTTCCACCATTACTGTTATAGCCTGCATGTTTGCATTTTTGGCTAATTTCAAAGTTCAGAAAGTTCAGATAATTTGGCTTTTTCAGCTGGGGATTTAGACAATTCTGTTCTTAGGCACTATACAACTGTTTATCGGTAATCTTTGTCAATATTGCATTATTTGTAAGGTCTCAACAAGAGTCAGAAAGTAAAAAATAAAACTGCCCGTATTATAGTACTGAAACCTGATGTATCTGATTTGGGCATAAGATTACTTGTTTACATTGTGGAATTGTAAAGCTGTTTGTGCCAAAGTCGTTCAAATAAACATGCATAAATTAACTGGTTTACTGTCAGTGGATGATTTAATGTGGGGGGGTAATTTAAACTCAAAATAGTAAGTTATTACAGGGGATGGTAATCTGAACTCAAAATAGTAAGCTTTTACAGACTTGAAAGTTCCAGTAACTTGAATTTAAAAAACTTAGTTCTCAGAACTTGAAAAACTTAGCTGACGCAACTTAATAATTGTAGTTCTTCAAAACTTAAAAAATTAAGTTGATATCTTCAACTCAAAAATTCTGTGCAGTCGGTTGCCTTGAAAATTTGAGTTGAACTAACTTTTTCTTTTTTACAGTGTATGAATAAAACACGTTGGCATTATATTTTAATTGATTGTTATTGCTGCTTCCATAGACATCAGTGTGTATTTTACAAACTCTATGTTTTTACTTACTGTAGAATGGCTGAAACCTAAAATAAACATTGTTGTTGAAAACACTGCATAGATGTGTGATAAATGACAAGCGCTGAGCGCATCCGTCCGGCTCAGCGCCAGACAAAGTGTGAAAAGCACAGTTTAAATCTGGTAGTTAAAGGTGCAATATGTAGGATTTTCTGTCTGCTAGAGGTTTCTAGAGGCCTACTTAAAAAACAAAGGCATAGCTTGAGCATGGAATCTTGGTACATGTGGTCTTCACATCACAGCCGGTGGAAAACAATCGGGATAGGACTCATGAAGAAATCATGTTCATGGATGTGATTATTAACGTTATTGTAGTATGAAGCAGAGCAGGAGCGAGTGTTGTGGAGCTGAACGAGGAGCTGGAGCGATTGATCAACACACGCCTCACGAGCAGCGGGACTTTTATTATGACACAGTCGCCGGCGCCGCTTCCGCTTTTCCGGTCATGAGTATGAGGTAACGCAGCTCTGTTTATCATATTAGATACATTTGAGAGTGTTGAAAATGATGTTATAACGTTACTCTGAGCGTTCGCTCGGCGGCTGCTGTGAGACACTGTTACACACTGCAGTAAGATAGATCGATTTTACAATATCATATTAAATGCTGGATGGCTTGTGTTGATAAATGGCATGCAATTAATTTTAAAACGTATTGTATGATGGAGAAAATGCTGTATTACTGTTAATAAAAATAAAGCTGCATCTGATTATGCTATGTTAGCTACTTCACAAAATAGTGTTTTTCTCTGAGGCATGGTAAAGCATGAGACTCGCAAAACATCAAGAAAATTAGATTTAAACAATAAGACTAAACGTGTTGAGCTATATAGCAACAGTTAGTTTTCTGTCTATAAATATATCAAAGCAGTTGTTCCCTTCTCTATAAAACATGTAAATATTAAAGCGTCTTTGGTGTTTCCATGGTTTCTACAAAATAAACCGGAAACCGAGGGTAACGCGGGTATGACGCCACTGACAGGCGACTCCTCACACGTCCCGGAGCCTTGGTTAAAATTGCAATTTTCTCACGATTTACAAATAGTTGCAAACATTTGGGATATTGTAAGTACTCAAGTGAACAAAATATATAACACTGGCCTAGAGATTTTTGAATATTTTACTGCAAAAATATTACATATTGTACATATTTTTTAAATTATTTTATTTATTTGTTTATTTTTGTTCTTCATTGCCCTTTACATTTTATGTAAAACCTTACTGTTACATGGGCCTATTGTAATTGCAACTATGTCTGCCTTTGATAATTGTTAATAGGCTATTGTTTGTTCAGTGCCTATTTTGTATGTACATTTGTTTATCTGCTATTTAAAAAAAAAAGAAAAAGAAAGAAACGCTGCACTATGAGAACAGAGATCTGTCTGTCTTGCTGCAGTTATCTCACTCCTCCCCACTCTCTGAGTTTCAGTCGGGGCGAGGCGATGCATATCTCAAAAAAGCTTTTAGCACGCGACATTGATGGTTTGAAACGAGTATTTCATCAGTTTTGGATACAGTCTGCAGTCAGAAACAAAACCAGTATGAGGAACCATTTTCTCCTTTTTGGGGTTTTTCTGGTGATGGAAGGTGAGACACATTTACGCTGTTTATTAAGTCGTTTGTTTTCAGTTTCGATTTGGACCGGATAAAGAAAATGCGTATCTGCTATTGACTTAGTGATGTTAGCTTTTATCCATTTTCTACATATAGAGGTTGTGGTAAATCACACCCAGATAGCAAACTGACATAGAATCAACGCAGAAACGACGTTTCTCGTGACATCGAAACGGCGTTGCTATAATGACAGCACCGTTATTGTGCAGGTGCATCTCAATAAATTAGAATGTCGTGGAAAACTAAATTTATTTAAGTAATTCAACTCAATAGTGGAACTCGTGTACCTATTAAATAAATTCAATCCACACATACTGAAGTAAAGGTTCTTTTAATTGTGATGATTTTGGCTCACATTTAACAAAAACCCACCAATTCACTATCTAAATAAAAATACTTCATAAGATTAATAAAAAAGGTATATTTTAAACAGAAATGTCAGGCTTCTGAAAAGTATGTTCATTTCTATGCAATCAATATTTGGTTGGGCCTCCTTTTGCCTGAATTACTGCATCAATGTGGCGTGGCATGGAGTCGATCAGTCTGTGGCTCTGCTTGGGTGTAATGGAAGGTTGCTTTGATAGCGGCCTTCAGATCATCTGCATTGTTGGGTCTGGTGTCTCTCATCTTCCTCATGAGATTCTCTATGGGGTTCAGGTCAGGTTTGAGTTTGCTGGTCAATCAAGGACAGTAACACCATGGTCAATGAACCAGCTTTTGGTAGCTTTGGCAGTGTGGCAGGTGCCAAATCCTGCTGGAAAATGAAATCAGAATCTCCATAAATCTTGTCAGCAGAAGGAAGCATGAAGTGGTAAATTTCCTGGTATACGGTTGCATTGACCGTGGACTTCAGAAAACACGGTGGACCAACACCAGCAGATGACATGGCACCCCAAACCATCACTGACTGTGGAAACTTTACACTGGACCTCAAGCAACGTGGATTGTGTGCCTCTCCTCTCTTCCTCCAGACTCTGGGACCCTGATTTCCAAAGGAAATGCAAAATTTACTTTCATCTGAAAAGAGGACTTTGGACCACTGAGCAACAGTCCAGTTCCTCTTCTCCTTAGCCCAGGCAAAGAATATGCACTAACAAGAAGCGACAGTCAATAGAACGCTCCATTGCAACACCGGCGCCCAGCAGCGGCCCTGCGCTTCTGCCATTCTGGGGTGAAAGCGAGTCGTCAGTCCACTAGTTTTTATGGAAATATCAGCTGCTTTGTTTAAAAAAAAAAAAAAAAAAAGAAAAGTACATTAAAGCTGAAATCCAACCTGAATGATGACAACACAGAATAAAATACTATCAGATCATCAAATCCTTTTAACACACTTTGTGTTTAAGTCTTCCACTTTTTTCACAAAACCTTTGCTCTCTAGAAACCCAGTCAGTTTGGGTTAAAATTCCTTAAAAGGCTTATAAACACTGAATTATTACCAACATATGAAATTAAATTAAAGGTGCCCTAGAACTTTTTAAAAAAATATTTAATATCAGGTCCGTAGCCAGCCTATTGAAAGGGGGGGTTCTTTTTTTCAAAAAGTGGACCTTTTTGCAACTTTTCTCCTCCTTTTGTTATGAGGTTCAAATACTTCATTTTGGTGACCTTTTATGCACTAATTTGTGCTGGATTAGCTTGTCTGCTGCTATATAACGAGCACGCTTTTTGATGCACCTAAAATATTTACTGCATTTTTGTCAAATTGCTTCCTCATGTACCATGTTTAAATTTTTTTGTATTTTTTTGTGCAATTATATATACATACATACATACATACATATAGATAGATAGACAGATAGATAAAATGCCAAGATCAATCGGTAGTTATTGATTTTTTTGAATAGAACAACGAGACACAAACCTTTACATTCAATCGCGTTTTTGCTCCCATTTATTTTAACACATTGATCACACAGTGCATACAAAGTTTAGTCCCAAAGAACGCACAACTGGAGAAATACACAATTACTTTGATTTCGTTAGATAGAAAAGAAGCAGGGCCGTACGCAGGGCTTTATATTTACCGAGGTCAGAAAATGTTTTATGCTAGGGGGGTTCGGGGGCATGCCCCCCCCGAGAAAATTGTGATTTCCTTGGTGTACATATATGCATTTTAAGACGTTTTAAGGCCAACAAATTGGATAACAATAGCTTTAAAACCATGTCAACAAATACATACATGCATGCACAGTTTTGAGGCAGCTTTAATCGCATGTTTGGTAATTTCATGACTTCATTTACAACAGAATAACGACGGTGCATGCCCGTAGTTTCTTTAGCGCTTTAGTTTTCCCATAATAAAGTAATATGCAGCGCGCGCCGGCGCATTTGTTCGAGCAATTCGTGGGTTCGCGTCTTGAGCTCAGCTATATATAGCCTAACGGCTGATTGGAGTTTACTGACATAGCCTGACGACATCTCATCTGACCGCAGTTCACTGTTGTTCAACTGAAGCTACTCGTTTGACTTGCGCCTGGCGCTGGCCCATGTACAGACACAAAGGCATCGTAAATCGATATACTAATCATTCCAGATAATTTTACTCAAGCGGTCTGCTTTGAAGTTCTCAGAGGAATAAGACGCACAAGAAACAGCAACCCAGAATATTTGTCACAAGCATTGATTAAAACAATGATGATAATAATCACATAAAAAAAAAAAAAAATACAAAAAACAAAACCGACTTAAATTCTGGACCTTTGGCAGTGAGGGGGGGTTCGTTCGAACCACCCGAACCCCCCCTGCCTACGGGCATGAATATAAGTCTAAGGTGTTCCCTGAATGTGTCTGTGAAGTTTCAGCTCAAAATACCCCATAGATTTTTTTTTTTTCATTTTTTTAACTGCCTATTTTGGGCCATCATTATAAATGAGCCGATTCAGTGCTACTGGCCCTTTAAATCTCCTGCTTGACGCCCACAGAGATCCCGCTTGCCTTGAACAGTGCATAAACAAAGTTTACACAGCTAATATAACCCTCAAATGGATCTTTACAAGATGTTCGTCATGCATGCGTCGGATTATGTGAGTAAAGTATTTAATTGGATGTAAAAGTTTTATTCTGAGTGAATCTGAGGCTGGGCTCCGTGGCTAACGGCTAATGCTACACTGTTGGAGAGATTTATAAAGAATGAAGTTGTGTTTATGAATTATACAGACTGCAAGTGTTTAAAAATGAAAATAGCGACAGTCTTGTCTCCGTGAATACAGTAAGAAACGATGGTAAATTTAACCACATTTAACAGTACATTAGCAACATGCTAACAAAACATTTAGAAAGACAATTTACAAATATCAGTAAAAATATCATGCTATCATGGATTATGTCAGTTATTATTGCTCCATCTGCCATTTTTCGCTGTTGTTCTTGCTTGCTTACCTAGTTTGATGCTTCATCTGTGAATAGATTCAGACACTGCCATTGTCTAATGCGTCGAATGGGCTGGCATTATGCAAATATTGGGGGTGTACACCCCGACTGTTACGTAACAGTCGGTGTTATGTTGAGATTCGCCTGTTCTTCGGAGGTCGTTTAAACAAATGAGATTTATATAAGAAGGAGGAAACAATGGAGTTTGAGACTCACTGTATGTCTTTTCTATGTACTGAACTCTTGTTATTTAACTATGCCAAGGTAAATTCAATTTTTGAATCTAGGGCACCTTTAAGGACATGCATCAGAAAAATTGCAGTGCAGTGAAAGAATTTGCAGTGTTGTCTAATGTCCGTTAAAGCAAAAGTGTGAATTATGTGATAACGGACACATCCATGCATCATATATTGTAAGATCATTATGTTTGTAGCGTGATCCATTAAAACGTACAATAGTCTATATATAGGCTATTTAATTCAGACCTAGTGAGTGATATATTATTATTATTACTCCACTAGGTTTAAAATATATTGTTTGCTGCAAACATGATGATCTTAAATGTATTAATTATTAATTTACGATTAATAAATGTGTAAAGTTGCATAAAATGGAAATGCTCAAAAAGTAGGCTAACTACGTTACCTCAGATGGATGAATGGTTGGATTCCACAACTGATCAAATAAAACATATATGAGACAGTGCAACATTTACTGTAGGAGCCATACAATTTACTGGTGACTTAATTTAATTTAAATTTGTTCTATTGCGCTTCTGATTTGGTAGTGATTCCAATTCTCAGATTTTGGGTGCGTAAGATGTGAAGGATTCAATGGTCCAGTTAGTATTTTCAGCCCATAATGGCGGCCGCGCTACCGGAGCGCCATCTAGTGGCTGTTACCCAAAAAGTAACAAAATGTCGCCTCTTGGGTTCTATACTCTTTGGCCCAGGTAAGACGCTTCTAATGTTGTCTTTGGTTCAGTAGTGTCTTGGCATGTGGAATGTGACAGTTGTAGCCCATTTCCTGAAGATGTCTGTGTGTGGTGGCTCTTGATGCTCTGACTCCAGCTTCAGTCCACTCCTTTTGAAGCTCTCCTAAGTTCTTAAATCGGCTTCACCTGACAATCTTCTCAAGCCTGTGGTCATTCCTTTCACTTGTACACCTTTTCCTACCACACTTTTTCCTTCCAGTCAGTTTCCATGAATATGCTTTGGCACAGCACTGCGAACAGCCAGCTCTTTCAGCAATGACCCTCTGTGGCTCACCCTCACTGTAGAGGGTCTTGATGATCGTCTTCTGGACAACTGTCAATTCAGCAGACTTCCCCATGACTGCTGTTGGGATTACTGACCTAAACCCAGTATTTATACCCTGAGAATGGTTCACATATAATAGAACTTGAAATTAAATATTCTAATAATTTGAGATACTGATTTTTTGATTTTGATGAGCAGCAAGCTGTAATCATCAAAATGAAAACAAAAAAGTCTGGAAATATTTTACTTTATGTTTAATAAATATAGAATATATTTAAGTTTTACTTTTTTAATTAAATTACAGAAAAACAAACTTTTTCATGAATTTCTAATTTATTAAGATGCACCTGTATATATATGTAGATCAGGGTCAGATCTTCATTCCCTAAATACTTAAAATGTGGAGACTAAATATACCACCATAGCAAAGTTGTCATATTTGTCATAATATAGCATTATATTTTATGGATTTAATGCATTTGCAGACAATGTAGTGACCTGTAACTGTCAAGTAACTGTATATTCACTGTTATAGAGGAGAGTGCCATTAAATAGGCTATAGCTAATATGAAGAGGGTTTTCATGAAATAAATAGCTGTCACGTAATGCACAGATCCAAGCGCAGCTTTTAATAGGACAATCCAAAATCATATTCCAGAAACAGGCAAGGGTCAAACTCCACAGAATAGTCCACATTAAACAGAAAACCAGGAATACAAAGTGCACGTAACACAAATTAACAATCCACAAACAAAGGCAGAAACAACTTAGTATAAATAGACAGACAGTAATGACAAACTCAAGACAGCTGGTGCAATGAAGGGATAATGAGTCCGGGAAGTGGGTTATGGGAATTGAAGTCCAAGTGAGGTGAGACAATAGTCCGTGTTGGAGTGCCCTCTAATGGCTAACTAGGGCACTTCAACTGGTGATCATGACAGTAGCCTAAATAAACAAACAAACTAAGAAATATAAATATAAAAGACATTCCCAGTAAATGTCCACACAGCGATTCTAGTGCATCAGGTTCATCAGGTACTTTTGAGTACATTATCAGAAAAAAATAAATATATAAAAAAGCAGTTACACTATATTTTACAGTGCCGTAGTTACATTGTAATTACTCAAATAAGTACTGAGTACTATTAATTAACTACATGCACTTACTATATAGTTACAGTTAGGGTTAGGGTTTGGTTTAGGGTTAGTTACTTGTAATTATGCTTAATTTACTGTTATTACTATATTAAGTACATGAAGTAACGTGTAACTACGGCACTGTAAAATAAAGTGTAACCAAAAAAGCTGTCACGGGGGTACTACTTATTCAAAATTGTACACTTCTGAACCTTATTTAACCCTACATGGTACATATCTGTGGTACAAATTAGGCTATAACCTTTAGTGTACATACAGTATTAGACCAGTACCTGTATTTGTACTAGGGCTATCAAACGATTCATGTGTTTTTTGTTTGTTTTTTGTTTTTTACTAATATCCAAAATAAAAGTTTGTGTTGACATAATATGTCTGTTTGCTGTGTATATTTATTTTGCATTTATAAACACATATACATATTCTCATGATGTCTGAAAATAAAACATGAAGGAAAACTGGATAAGCTTTATTTGTAGAGGAACCTTAACATTTTTTACACACTGCTTTTTGATTTTACTAATTTTTAGGGCAAGCAGTAAAACAAAATGAATTATCTTTCTTTTAAACATATTTTTAATTGAGCTAAGTTAACACTGTTTTTAGTTATGTTGACCTATGAGTGGATTCCAGTATATTTATTTCTGTGATTTTGAGTAAATGGAAAAGACCTGTAAGTGTTAGTAATTCATTTGTCCTATATGTCTAAAATTCTTTTTAAAGTTAACACAGTGCAAGTAGAAAGTTGTTACTACACTGGTGGTGGCAAATACTGCTCATTGAGTGAGGCAACATACATTATATATAGGCTAGTCTTTATAAATGAACCCATCCACAGCCTAACCATATTCTTCACTGTCGCTCACTAAAGCATAGCATCATTGCAATATTTACTGATCTAGCACTATGCAAAGCATGCTGGGAAGAAATAATCCAACACAAGTTTCTGTTCATGCATAAAGAAAAAAACTTCATTCATATAGTCCCAACACACATAGATTAAAGGTCCCGTTTTTCGTGGTTTTTTGAAGCTTTGATTGTGTTTATAGTGTGCAATATAACATGTGTTCATGTTTCGCGTGTAAAAAAACACAGTATTTTTCACATAATTTACTTATCTATATACCGCTGTTTCCACTGTCATAAAAACGGGCTGATGACTTCCTTGTTCTATGAAGTCCCTCCTTCAGAAATACGTAACGAGTTCTGATTGTGCCAGCGGTTCCTGTGTTGTGATTCGACAGCAGCTTAGCGAACCTTGCCCGGAAAGGTCACGCCTCTTACCATAACGTGGAGATGCACGCGCTCAGTGTTATTGTAAACATGTCTTTAATTTTACCCTATCAATTTGAGCCGGAATCAGACCCGGTGATTGGACTGCGGGATGAAAATAACAGCGTTTCGACGACATGGCGACAAACACACTCTACAAACGCAACTCTTGTGTATTCCTGTGGGCGGAGGTTAGTCAAAAAACTGTTTTAGTGACGTCATTAAAGAAGGAAGTAGAGGGATGTAGTCCAAACTGGCCGTTCGATGTAGGCGACTTCTGTTAAATAAAATATCTCGCTTGGCATTGAACTTTGAGCTTTAAAATTTTACAGATTTTATTTATACTCTAACAACAACATTACACACTAACTAAAGTTTGAAACATGGGATCACGAAGAACGGGACCTTTAAGTAAACTTACATTTACATTTGACATTAAACAGAATGTATAGCAACTGTATTGCTAGTTCATTTAAATAAATTAATTGGACAACTACAAGTTTTGAAATGTTTAAAGGGATAGTTCACCCAAAAAATGAAAATTACCCCATGATTTACTCACCCTCAAGCCATAGGTGTACATGACTATCTTCTTTCAGACGAACACAATCAAAGATATATTTTAAAATATCCTTAGTCCTCCAAGGTTTATAATGGTTGTGAATGGCTGCCCAAATTCTGAAGACAATAAAATTGCATCCATCCTCAAAAAAATGAATCCATACGACTCCAGGGGGTTAATAAAGGCCTTCTGAAGCAAATCAATGTGTTTGTGTAAGACCAATATCCTTATTTAAAACTGTATAAAGTAAAATAACAAGCTTCTGGCATGACAGCCATTCGCATTCAATGTACGTTCAAAAACTTCAACAACATAGTACACAATGACATGACGTACTATGCCTAGTAAAAGGCCTTTATTAATGGATTTTTTTTATCTTCAGAATTTGGGCAGCCATTCACAACCATTATAAACCTTGGATAAACCTTATTTTTAAATATATCTCAGAGTGTGTTAGTCTGAAAGAAGATTGTCATGTACACCTATGATGGCTTGAGGGAGAGTAAATCAGAATAATTTTTAATTTTTGGGTGAAATATCCCTTTAATTCACAAGAATCACAACAGATTTGTAGTTTTTAGTAGCATCTGCTCCATATTCTGCACTGCATTGTGGGATTCTGAATAATCGTTTCAATCTTTCTACGCAAAACCGTGCATTTTGCTTAATAAATTTGAACCAGTACTGTGTTTAAACCAAAAACAAATAAGTAAAATATTTGGTTTTTAACAACATTTTCTGATTTGTCTACAGGTGTGTTTGGTGCTGATGAAGTGACAGCAATATCAGCAAATGTAGGAGATGATGTCACACTAGAGACAGGTGATACTGAAGTACAGAGAGCTGATGAGCTGTCATGGAGGATTCAAGGTGAAATCATAGCACGGCTCGATAGAGAAGCCAAGATGGTCTCAATAAACACAGATGATGAGAGATTCAGTGGGAGACTGCTGCTGGATAAGACGACTGGATCTCTGACCATCAAGAACATCAACACCGCAGACTCTGGAGTTTATGAACTACGGATAATCAGCCGAAGTGGGGTCAAGACAAAGACATTCAGTCTTACTGTACACTGTGAGTAACTCCATGTGATCATTATGTGTGAAAGATGCGTTGGAATAATCACAGTAATACACAACAGCCCTTCTGTAAACTGAATGATTAGCAACTCGTAAAGAGGTTTAAAATCAGTGCATTCAGAGCCAAATGAAGTATTTGTAAATGAAATATTAATAGTAATAGTAGATGTTTATGGGTCCTTTTGCAACCAAAAGCAAAACTTTTGGCAGGTGTAATTCAGAATTGAGTTTGGTGTGGAATTATCAAAACCTTTAAAGCAATTCATATCCAATACAGGACCTGACATTTATATGAAACTCTTGTCCTGAGAACAACATTCAGTCATTCATATTACTACCTTTTAGCTTTTGTACCTCAGTACTGCCCTGAGACAGAACTGAACCTTTTTTCCTGACCGTGAAAAATATCTGTTATACTCATATCTGTTACAGACACCAATTCAGAAAAAGTCAAGTTAAATAGATACATTTAAAAAGTCTATGTTTAAATGAGTAACATTATAATCTCTGAAATGGTGTCTGTTTGTTTTCCAGCTGAGGATGTCATTGTTCAAGTGTCTGTGATGGAAGGAGATTCAGTCACTCTAAACATTAATGATACAAAACAGAAAGATGAGGAGCTGAACTGGGAGGTGTCTAAAGATGAAAATGTTTACAAAAGCATTAAAGATGAAAGATTTAAGACAGGCGAAACTGGATCTCTGACCATCACAAACATTAACATCAAAGACTCTGGACTTTATCGACTAGAGATCAGCAGCAGCACGAGCATCAAATACAAGGCAGGATTTAATGTTGCTGTCCACGGTGAGTGACTGAATCTGATTATTGATGTTATTATGTAGATTAACTGAATGTCAGGGTGAACTGGAGTAATAACAATAATACACAATAATTGTTTATTACTAACTATTTGTTTATTTATTTATATTTAAACTGAATGGTTAAAAGTAGCAACTGGTAAAGAGGTAAAAAACAGTGTATGTTAATAAACACTCAAGAGATATTTGTAAAGGAAATATCAGAGGAATTATAGCTTGATCCTTTACAAGAGTTAATGTGGAAAGTTTTTGGTAGATGGAAAAACTCTCCAAATACACTTGAAATGATAATTCTTACACTCTAAAAAATGCTGGGATAAAAACAACACAAGTTGGGTTTGAAAATGGACAGACCCAGCGATTTGGTTAAATGTTTGACTAACCTGCTGGGTAGTTTTATTTAAAGATGCAGTGTGTACATTTTAGCGGCATGTAGTGGTGAGGTTGCGAATTGCAACTAACGTTGCTCACCCCTCCCTTTCGGAGAAGCTACGGTGGCTGTCGGGTCGACATGTCGTCGTCTGAAAGAGCAGAGAATAAAGCAATGAAGTTCTTACTTCTAACAAAGAACGGTCTCTGCTTCTAATAAACCAGACGACTACTACTACTTTGTTCGTATTCAACATAATAATGATGCAAGATGCCTCTAAAAACACCAACGAAGAAGAAGAAGAAGAGCATAGTGACAAAACACACTCTTTAGCAGTTTGTCCATTTAGACACATAATATAATAATAATCAAAAGGTGAACATTTAAGCAATATAAAAAAAGGTTTATTGTTTAATTATTATTCATTGAGCATATTAATAAATGTTCATTTCCAACATACTTTGGGTTCATTTTAAGCATCAATACAGTAATTTTTAAACAATAGTTGAGTTTAATAAAACTACCCAGCAGGCTGATCAAACATTTAACCCAACTGCTGGGTTTGTCCATTTTCAACCCAACTTTGGTTGTTTTTAACCCAGTGTATTTTCCCCGACTGAAGGTCTGGCTGGTTAACATGGGTCAGTTATAGCCCCTGCTGGAGATTGCTGTAACTACACATCTCTTAGCATCTTTCATTTATTATTTTTTAATTTTTTTTCTTTGTGAACATTAAACAAAAGTATTTTAGTATTTTATTGTATTATAGATGTTTTACCCTTGACAGTTGATGGAGGGTTCAGAAATCTGAAAGCGAAATGGAAATCATTCATTCAGTCTATTACTTCCATAATGAGACGTATTTCAAAGTGAAACACACTGTATTTTATGAGAAAATAAGCAGTACAGGAGTTGGATCCTTAAATTGTCATCTTTACAGATTTCTCCAAATATGGCATATCCAATAATAGTATTGTATTATTGTCATGAACTTAAGTAATTATACAAAAAGAGACAAACAAACAAACAAAAACAAATAAATATCAAAACAACCAAAATAAAAATAAAAAATTGCTAAGAAATAAAATGAAATATTTTTTTATGACATGATGTAATTAGTTTGTAAATGTATGTGCAGGATGAACATGTTGCTCTTTAACTCCAAAAACATGAAATATTTTTATTCAAAGTAGATTCATGATTTTTCTTTATATAATTGGAAGTAGAGATTTATTCTGCAGACAATCTCTTTTGAAATTTAGACAAAGATTTTTTTTTAAAAAAAGTTGTTAATTACCTTTTCACACTTAAATTAGAATTTGAGGCACATGTTTTTAGGGTTTTGGCTGGTTTTTTTTTGTACTTGTACATTTAAAGGTGTACTAAGTTAAATGACTTAAAGATTTATAAATGTAATCTCTCTGTTTTAAACAGTTTCTGATTGTTTTTATATGTTTGTTGTTGAGACAGAGGGACTGAAGTCAGTGTCAGTGATGGAGGGAGATACTATCACTCTACACACTGGTGTTACTCAGATCCTCACGGATCGCTTAAACGGCACCGGATCGAGCCGGAGTAACATTAACCTGAATAAGGAGACCGGAGAAATCACCATCAGAAACATCAGAGGAGATCAGTCTGGAGATTTTGAAGTGGAGATCAACACCACCAATGTGGCCTTACACAGAAAATTCAGTATTAATATTAGCGGTGAGTAGCTCAAATCTTCGATAATGTTATGGTATTGATTCGAATTAACAAATTTACACTGAGACAGAAGATCTGATCAATTGTTGGGCCGGATTTACAGTTGTTTCTCTGTTGTTAAACAAATGTCAAATTTAATCAAAAATACAAATATCTCTAGTAAGACAAACATTATATTTATATTTTTGGTCTCTTCTAAACGGTGGTTTCTGAGGGAACTTCAAGGGAGTTGATAATAAATTATAAAATGTAAAATTAAATTCTTTAAATAATTTTCAGATTTGAAAAAAAAAACCTAAAAGAAGATGTTTACCAAAAAGGTAAAATATTTTATGTGTTTGCATGTCATGCATCTTGATTTTCCAATCAGATTTTTTTTTCCAGGCACATCTTGCCAATTCCAAACCACATAAATCTTAATAACTACTATTAATTTTGCATTTAATCATTTATAAGTGATATATAATTGTTCATGAAGGCTGGAAATGAAAAATGCCTTATATTCAGGTGTGCATAATAAGGCAGATAAAATGAGCCAAAAAAGAGATTTAACTCAGACTGAAAAGTCAAAAATTATTAAATGGTGAATAAATTAAAGGATCATGCAATACTAGAAACTGCAGTTAGGCCATGACCATTGGACAGTGAAATGCTCATTGGGTCAGCAGGGTCAGACAAAAACAGGTGGAGAAAAAAAGATGCTGCAAAATAATTAAGAATTAAGGTGAAGAATTAGGTGTGAAACCATTAGGAACCCTTTAGTCTCCAGCGCCACCATTTTCCAGAACTGCAACTAACCTGGAGTTAGAAGTGCAGTGTGTCAGGATCTCAGAGACTTAGTTTAGCTAAAGAATCCTAAAACATTACCCCCACTTAATTTTTCAGTAGGGATGCACCGAAATTAACATTTTGGCTGATACAATAACGAAAATTCTTTAAATTTGAAAGCCGATAATCAATATATTGGCCAATAAATCTAAGTCAGAATTTGTATATAATTTTTGAGAGCCTGATTACAAAAACAAAAGTTTAAAATCCATGTCCCAAACACACAATTATAATATTCAGCTGTAAATGTTGCACTTTTTTTCCTTTTTGAAGTGATTACAATCATTTTTCAAGGAATTCAAAACCATCATGGTGAACAGTGTGCATCTGAAGTGTCTCAGCTGATGGAAATGTATTTATCGGCTTTTATATATCAGCCAAATTTTCTTATCAGGCCGATAACAATAACATTAAAAATGAACATATATCGGCTGATACCAATATGGTGGCCGATATATCATGCATGCCTAGTTCTTAATGCAGAATATTAATGGAAACAGCTGTGAATTTATATGTGCTTTAAATTGTAGCTGTCACAGCTGGTAATGTATTCCCTTACAAGAAATGAGTTTTGAGTGAGCTATTAGTACAGCTACACTGCGTTCCAAATTATTATGCAATTGACATATCAGTAAGATTTCAGTACAATAAACATTCAGATTTTAGTTTTTCTAAGAAAATGTTTGTTTGTTTATTTATCCATGACTTTTTAGATAACTGGTATCAATCTCAGACAAAATAATTTGCCAGGTCTATGGAAACCCTACTTAGAGGTCGTTCCATATTATTAAGCAAGTCACAGTTCTCATGCAATATGAGGAGGAAGAAAGATCTTTCTGAAGATGAAAAGCATGAAATGGTCCAATGTTGTGCAAAAGGCATGAAAACAACTAATATTGTGTGAAACTGAATGGAGATTATTAAATTATCATAAGATTTGTGAGTGATTTAGAGCACAGCAGAACTCGGTCAGATAAAGGCTTATTGAGGAAAGTTCCTGTCAAAAAAATGAATTGTATTAAAAGGGCAGCTATAAAAAAGCCAGTGTTGAGCAGCAAACAGGTATTTGAAGCTGCTGGTGTCTCTGGAGTCTTGAGAAGCTCTCCATGCAGGCTGGCAGTTGTGCGTAAAGATGCATTTCATCCACCCTAAACCAAACCTCACAAAGAGAAACATTTACAGTGGGTGTAGAAATACATTTTCAAACAGTTTTATTGCTGTGGTGTTTTTTTGCAGCATGGGATAGTGCATAGTGCATTGTATTTCAGAAGGCACTATCCTCCTTTTTATACTATAGCTGAAAATGGCCAGTTATGAGCTCCACATATCTTGCAAAAGTCATTTTAATACTCTCCATCTCACTTCCCAGTATTCCAGCCCAAATCATCACCCGCCAGCTCCCTGCTGACGTCGCAGTCTTGTTGGAACGTGGTGGCCATTCACCAACCATCCAGAAATCCATCCATTTAGACCATCCATTGTAGTACGGCATTAGTCAGTGAATAAAACTATTTAAAAACGAGTCTCCATGTATTTCTAAACCCACTGTAAATGTTTCTCTTTGTGAGGTTTGGTTAGTGGTGTCTAAAATGCATCTTTACGCACAACTGCCAGCCTGCATGGAGAGCTTCTTGAGACTCCAGAGACACCAGCAGCTTCAAATACCTGTTTGCTGCTCAACACTGGCTTTTTTATAGCTGCCTTTTTAATACAATTAATTTTTTTGACAGGAACTTTCATTAATAAGCCTTTATCTGACCGAGTTCTGCTGTGCTCTAAATCACTCACAAATCTTATGATAATTCGATAATCTCCATACAGTTTCACACAATATTAGTTGTTTTCATGCCTTTTGCACAACATTGCACCATTTCATGCTTTTCATCTTCAGAAAGATCTTTCTTCCTCCCCATATTGCATGAGAACTGTGACTTGCTTAATAATGTGGAACAACCTCTAAGTAGGGTTTCCAGAGGTCCTGGCAAATTATTTTGTCTGAGATTGATACCAGTTATCTAAAAAGACATGGATAAATAAACAAACAAACACTTTCTTAGAAAAACTAAAATCTGAATGTTTATTGTACAGAAATCTTACTGATTTGTCTCTTGCATAATAATTTGGAACGCAGTGTATATAGGTTTACTACTGTTAAAATATACTTTTATACACTAAAGAGTTGGGCCAATTTGGTCTCAAGCATAAGGTGTCCATATTTGATTATTTTTAGTTTTTGATTTAATTATTAGGATTTTTCGTCTGGCTTTACTACAGTTGACCAAAAGAATTGTATTCAGGGAATCGGGCCTGGAGGGCTGGTGTCTTGCAGACTTTAGTAACAGTCCCAGTTTAACATTCCTGTCTGTATGGGGGTGTTTGGTTTGGGTTAGATCTCAGCAGAACTGGAGTTGAAAAGGCCTGATTGAAATTATTCATTTTTATAGCTTATTTTATCTTTTGCCTCATAATGTTCCCTCCAAAAGTGTGGTGGAGCAGATCCATCTCGCCTGACTGCGCAGACTAAAAGTATAATGGAAAACAATTTTATGACAACACAATTTAAAGGAAATTCAAATGAAAAATTGAATTTACCTTGGCATAGTTAAATAACAAGAGTTCAGTACATGGAAATGACATACAGTGAGTCTCAAACTCCATTGTTTCCTCCTTCTTATGTAAATCTCATTTGTTTAAAAGACCTCAGAAGAACAGGCGAATCTCAACATAACACAGACTGTTACGTAACAGTCGGAATCATTAATATGTATGACCCCAATATTTGCATATGCCAGCCCATGTTCAAGGCATTAGACAAGGGCAGCCAGTATTAACGTCTGGATCTGTGCACAGCTGAATCATCAGACTAGGTAAGCAAGCAAGAACAACAGCGAAAAATGGCAGATGGAGCAATAATAACTGACATGATCATTGATAACATGATATTTTTAGTGATATTTGTAAATTGTCTTTCTAAATGTTTCGTTAGCATGTTGCTGTTATTTTCATTTTTAAACACTTGCAGTCTGTATAATTCATAAACACAACTTCATTCTTTATAAATCTCTCCAACTGTGTAGCATTAGCCGTTAGCCACGGAGCACTATCAAACTCATTCAGAATCAAATGTAAACAATATAACAGTATACAATACTCACATAATCTGACGCATGCATGACGAACACTTTGTAAAGATCCATTTGAGGGTTATATTAGCTGTGTGAGACTTTGTTTATGGCACTGTTCAAGGCAATCTTACAATCTCTGACGATATCAAGCATTCTGTCATGTCGCAATCCCTCGCGCAGCGTCGGATCCGCGAGCGCGCAAAGTTGGGCTCATCCAGCTGCGGGTGCGCTGATGCGGTTATTTTTACTGATTTAAAATACATCAAACAAACACATCGAATTCACAGTTCATTCTTTTGAAATTGTAGGTTTTGCTTATCAAGTAGGCCTACTTTACTACAGAGCAAACAGGAAGGCTGCCCATCTCGCTCATTAACAGCAAACTGATTCTTCCATTCTTCTTACCTTTACTGCTGATGCTGCGACTCTTCTTGTTTGCATGTGTTCCTTCATTTTATCTTCCACATTTAGTTTTTCTCCTTTAATAACAAATTTGACCATTTTGAGGCTTAAATTTACAAAAAATGGCTACTGTTTGAACTCTTCCTAAGCGCGCACTTGTGTTTGTTTCGTAACTGAGTGATTGCATCATTAGCCTACATTGGCTGATGTCTGAAAATAATAAATGCTCACCAAAATTATTTTATATGACAAATAAAGCATTATAGCTCATTTATATTTTTTTTAATTCACTTTAATTTAAATTTTAAAACAAAAATAAATTGTATGCAAATTTTTTTTTATTATTATTATTATTATTGTGGTCGGCATATCGCGCGCCGCATTTACATTTGTGACGGGCCGCAGGTTGAGAACCACTGCTCCACACCCATTCAAACGCTTATTGCGGTGAAGTGTCGCGTCGCGCAACTCACGCCCAATTACATCAAAAGTAGCCTATATGCTCACTGGATGTCATGGCAACTGAATCACGGAGGAAAACTTTAAATATCTCGCCTTCGCTTTAATTTCGGACCATCTCCAAAAAGACATAAAACACTAAACAAATGATTTTGACATGCGTTTATCAAAGTAGGAAATCCAGACTTTTAATCCCTTACACACAATTACTGCTGTTGAAATACGAAATGGAGGCGGGTCCGGATTGAATCCCCTCCGGGTCCGGATCCGGACCGGAGTCCGGACTTTGAGAAGTGCTGCCTTAGACTTATATTACATCTTTTTAGAAAAAGTTCTAGGGCACCTTTAATAACCAATGGTTGAAACAACCATGTTATTTTGTTCTTCCCTTAACATTTTGATATGAATTGATATAATTTATAAATTGATAATAATTTTGATATAAATTATATATAAAACTGATATAAATTTTGTGTATAAATATTTATCTTTATAAATGTGAACATTCCCAACACTCTGACAGTGCAATATGTAAGAGGTTGGTGATTGATCTTGAAAAAAAAAAAATCTAAATTATTCTTTGTGAAAAAAGTAAGCTACAAAATTTTAATTACATCCAATTAGCACTAAAGAACATGAGCGTGAATCACACAGTGTCCGCCTTTCATCTTATGGGTGTCTGATCCACGAGAAGACCGAACGGTCCGTCTTGACTGGGTTGGACACTTCTGTCACTTCAGCTGCCTCCTTTACTTTCAAGGCGAACCGTTTGCCTTCTTCACTTATTAAAGTAAGTGATTTACTCAACGAGGCACACAATTTGAGGAATCATTTATGTCTAGTGCACAAATGAGTTACGCGTCAAAGTGTGATTGTTTGGTGTTCAATGTTAAGGTTATTCTCTGAGAAACCATTTCTGTTTGTTCTCCAGGTGTGTTTAGTGATGAGAAAGACGGAGTGAAGACGGTGTCAGAGAAGACGGGAACTAATGTCGTTCTAGACACTCACGTGACTAAAATACAAAAAGATGATATTTCGATAGAGTGGACATTTGGACCTCAAAACATTTCCATAGCAAAACTTGAAGGAAAGGGCGAAAATAAAATATATAACTACAATGATGAGAGATTCAAAAACAGACTGAATCTACACATTGACAGTGGAGATCTCACCATAAAAAATGCCAACAGTGAACACTCAGGACTTTATCAGATAAAGATCATCAACAACACATTCACCATACAGAAGAGATTCAGTGTTACTGTCAGTGGTGAGTAACTCAATGTGCTTTATGAACAATTTAGATATTGTGATGTCAGGACATATTTGTTTGTTTTAAGACCCTCTCACACCAAGAACGATAACTATATTATCATCCACACCAACAGACAATAACATTCTGTTCATTCAAAGTGTTTCACTTGAAATGCAGCGTGTGTGTTTAAGTGTGGTGGATGATGATTATGTGCTGGACTCTGCTGTTCCCTTAAGAATTAAAATAATTATTAAAACTTTATGGATATATTTATTGTTTTTGGCATGAATGGGACTTTACTAGCAAAATATAATTCTGGTGAACTTTCATTGAATATTAGACATTCCTAAAGGAAATTGAATCAGCTAATTACTGTTACTGAAACAAAGTTATTCCTGTATAAAACACATATGGGTTATATAGAGCTGATGTTTATAGTGTTTGTTCACACTAATGTCTGTCTTTATCATTACAGATTCAGGTCTGTCTTCAGGTGCTGTAGCAGGAATAGTTGGTAGTGTTTTGATGGCGCTCCT
Organism: Megalobrama amblycephala; assembly: GCF_018812025.1. Taxonomy (NCBI): domain Eukaryota; kingdom Metazoa; phylum Chordata; class Actinopteri; order Cypriniformes; family Xenocyprididae; genus Megalobrama; species Megalobrama amblycephala. The sequence continues at coordinate 58,556,665 of NC_063050.1, forward strand.
TTTTGCAGCAGCTCTTGGTGTGAATTACTATCAGTATACTATCATCTCTAAATTGAAAAAACAATCAGTAAGTATAACATCTGATCTGATACATGCAGGACATTATTCCCCATTATTATATCATAAACATAATTTTGTGAAAACAGTGACGTCATGCATGTGTATTACGTGTTACAAAATGACATCGCAAACTACTAATGCAGCATTTTTAGTTATTTTCACAGATTTGTTTGAACGGGCATTATTATCAACACTATTTTCATTTTTAACCAGGTGTTTTTACTGTGAATCTTTCTGTGTTTTTGTAACAGGTTTCAGTAACGGATCAGAATCAGGAACAGGATGAAACAACTCCAACAGTAAATAATCATCATCTGTGACAATGTAAACGCAGGCTTTGCATGATCAATATAGGGACTATATGCAACATTGTCTTTTTTTATTGCCAGTATGTGAACATCTTGTTATGAAGCCTTACCCAGCTTCCTAGGTTGTCTGTAGACTGACTTTTATGCAAAGCAAAAGATGAAAAAGAACGTCACTGTGAGTATATCAGGGCATTGAATCACATTCAGTCTCGTGTTCATTATGTGTTCATGAGTGTGAGCTCGAGCAGTTCACTTAATGACCACTGTGTTTATATATAGGCTGTTTTTGACATAAATCACACTTCAGGTATTTTTTGCCTCATGCTTGACTTGAACAAAAGGGAAGATTTTCTTCACAGGTATTTGTAAAGCTCATATATCATAAGTAATGTTTGTTGTTTCTTCTTAGTGTAATAATTTTAGGTATTAAATAAATTGTGACTGATCTTAAAGCTGCAGTGTAATTTCTGTTCTGTTAGTGTGTGCTCATGTGGATCTGTGTGCAAATACACAATAAAGCAACTGGACAAAACTAAGAGTATTATATGGTGTCAGAGTGGATTGTAAGTCACTGAAATTGCGTAAAGAAGGATTAGTCAGGATATTTACATGTCTGTCAGTAAGATCTCTCGCAAAACTTTACTATCGCTCACACAATATTTCGTATTCCCCCAAGGAACTTTGCTTTCACTCGGAATGAACCCAAAAGTTTTGTGAGCGAATGCAAAGTTTTTCAGGTGAACTAATGCAAAAGCATTGAAATATATGGAGGCCATAAATGGACATGGTGAAAGAAAAAAATATGAGATGGGAGGAAAAATCAATGCTTTTGCGAAACTTTGCATTCACTTGCAGAGCGTTTGTGTTCTTTTCGAGATTTTAGGTGAACACAAAATATTTTGTGAGGCAATGCAGAAGTTTTGCGAGTGAACACAAAGATTCTTGTTTCACTTTTCCCTGGAGAAATGGGGGAACACAAACATTTTGCAAGCGAACACAAGTATCTCGGGGGAATGCAAGCAAACTCAAGAGCATTATATCGACACTTTCTTTCCTCCCATTTCATATTTTTCCTGCAACATATCCTTTAAGGGGCTCCGTAGAAATGTATTTTTTCCATCAACGTGTCCTCTGTAGAGTCCAACAGTTTTAAAGCAGATGGTAAGTCATTTTTAATTTTTTCCCCTCAAAAAAGTGACTCTGCAACACTACTTTAAATTTTTTTTTGTTTAGTGCATTTTTAACGTGTTTATTGCTAAGTATAACGAAGCAAAACAGAACAGCATGCACGTATCTGAGCTGTAAAATTTTTAATTTTGTCATAAATTATATAAATGAGAAATGACAATAGGTTTTTTTCCCCCAAAAAATGTTGTTCATTCAGTGTCCCTTAATGCAGGTTCATCATTAGTCCAGTAGATGGAGACAAGTGACTGTGTTGCAGAGTCTCAGCAATCATCTCCTCCATGTTGACTGGAGACTGAACTGAAGAAAATGTCTCTCTGGATATCTACTGTAACCTCAGTTCCCTGAGAGGAAGTAATGCAACACAACTCGGAAAATAAAATGAAGATTTCATTTGCAAAAACAGATGACTTTTTTTATGATGACAGATGACAAAATTAAAGTTCATTGAGTTTTCTTTTGCTATTTTTGCAAATGGAAACACAAAAAATATATATTTAATGTGGTTTCTCATTCACCGCTATATAAGTTTACCCAACTATGACGACTTCTGCTTCTGAGAAACATGGAAATGTGAAAAGAGTCAATTGTAGACATAAACATTTAAACTGTAAAGATGTTTTTAGGCTGCTTACAATATTTGACCTTTTACCTTTAGTCCAAAAGAATCACATCTTAAAATCTCATGAAAAACCACAGGAGAAATTTCAGGAGTGACATCTGCATTGCAACAGGGAAGTGAATCCCCTAAATTATCGTTCAGTGATAGCATAGCAATGTTCTGGAGTCTTGTTTTTTGTAAGCCCTATATTTGACCAAAGTAATATTACATCAACCAAAGAATCATGTTCTTCTACATTTTAACTAAACCATGTCTCTGCCTGAAGTGTCCTGTTTTGTTTGTTCTTGGAAAGCTGCTTTGCAGAGCATGTGTTGCCATATCACTTATTATAGGCAACTTTGAGCTTGTTGTTTGGGTTTGGCTCATAAAGCGATCAAATTTATGTTGTTATTTATGTGTACAGATGCAGGTCACAATTTTAGTCTTTTATACTTAAATACTAATTAAACTCATGCTCCATTATGCTTCATTTAATGTGTTGTAATTCCACTGTTGGACACTGGGTGGAGTGTGAGTTTAATTAGTATATTAAGTAGCCAGAGAGTAAGAGAAGTCAGGTGTGTGATGGAGGGAAGCACAACAGTTTTTGACCGTGTCAAGACATGCAAACGTGGAATTGCAATGTGTTTGAGGAACTGTGAGTTTAAAATTTCATCTGCAAACTTTCTGATAAATGAATTTGATAAATGCAGTAATGGACTGGATGAATCTTGTTTGCATCTCACGCATCAAAAAACAACCCTTCAAAACCTCTAAGTGATAAGATGATCGAGACCTGATCGTCTTACATGCCCCTAATAAGGACCCCCAAATTTACAAGCCTCGCCAATAGCAGGAAATTAAAAGGATAAGGAGAAACACAATGCCCCAAGATCACAAGTTTATTTATCAAAGATCACTACTAATACATAATGAGCTCAACATCAATAATAAAAAAGACACTTTACACAATTGAGAGTTTGTATCTCACAATTGCAAGAAAAAAAGTCAGAATTGTGAGATAAAAACTCAACAAGACAAACTTATCATGGAGAATTTGATGAACGTCTCGTGATGACACCTGCGTATATCACCTCATCCTCCTGTTTCACATTCTGAAAGAAAACACAAAAGTTATAAAGAGACAAAATTAAGTATCGGACTGAAATATTTTTCAATAACCATGCTTTACCACTAAAGAAAACCAAAGAAATCCCCCTCTTATTACAACAGTAAATAAAAACACAATTTTAAACACATACTTAAAAAAAATATTTTTAATGCATGGACAATCAAGAGAAAAGTCATTTTTATACATGAATTATGATAACCTTAGGATGTTTTCCTATGTGTTTTTATTGCTCTTAGGGCATGAAAAACAAGATTTGAACTGCAATGTTTTCACACATATTTTCAAACAGAGTTCCAGATGTCCACTTGAGTGGACAGCATCCGGTTATGGTTTAAATTGAAGAGATAAACATAATACAGTAATAACACAATGATATTGTGTGTATTTAACAAACCAATCAATAAAATTTTATAAAATCATGTGAACAACAAATATAAATGCAAAATATTGCAAATGCAGTTGAACTTCATATAAGTTGAACTTCGCGTATCTTTGATGGAATCACGTCCTCATGTTCTGATATCAGAGATCTCTATAACCTATCAAGGTAAAACTGTGGAAACCCAATTCAGATGCTCCTCCAGTGTACCAGAGTGTGTCGATTTACCCTTATGTTCAAGATCGACACATTACTAACATAGCTCTTGTTGGAATGTTTTATCAATCATATAAGAAAACCATTTTAGAAATAGTTTGAATAATATAACAGCCAACGGCTTGCCACTTGGTGGCAGTGTATAGAATGATGCACTAGTGTCCACTTGTGAGGTTGATCTGCAACTATGCCTTCAAAACCCATGCATATGCAAGGAAATGCTTTTTGAATAGATGTGTGAAAGCTTTAACATTCTTAAAAAATTAACTTTCATGTCAACAGCCCAGTATCACTCTATTGAACATTATGCTATTATAACTGAAGGGTGGAATATTCACACTCACTTTCACAGGAACACCAACAGTGGTTTCACAGGAAGACACACAAAAAATGGTTTCATCATGCAACTGTAACTTTTAACTTTAATATGCCATTTCTATTTTATTTGACCCTTGATGTAACTTAGTGATATATGAAATCATATTTTTGAAAACAAGCAGTTCAGTCTCTAAATTAAGCACATTTTAGGTTAGGCTACTTGAGATTTTTTCACATTGCTGTATTAACTGTACCAGTCTTTACCAAGAAATTATATTAAAAAATAATTTAAAAATCTCCTGCAGGACAATTCAATTCTTTATAATAATATTATATGAGCATTTACACTGATGGTTTGGGACAACCACAATGTATTTTTGCGCAGTAAATTATTAGCAATAGACAGTGTTAAAGTTTATTGCTCATGAATTTCCCAGATATTCTATACCAGGAGGTTTCAATATTTTGAGTGGTAAGGAACCCTAAACAATCCCCTTGTGAGATAATTGTTTTATTAGGCTTACATTATAATACAATATAGCCTAATCTTTAAGTATTTAAACTGATATACAGTATTATATCAGTTTAAATGCTTTAATTTGTTTTAATATATTATAATATGAAAACAAACTGAAGCATTTAAAAAGATCTGATAGCTAAATATTTTTAAGAAAAGTGAACATGTTAACTCTTTTATAGTTATCTAAACACCCCACACCACCACCACCACACAATAATCTATTTAAACTGAGGTAAATCACTGATGTATTTTGAGTTTGCACGCTTCACCTGTGGTGGGTGTGTGATTGTAAATGTCTCAGAGTTTTGTTAGCATTCTGTGCCCATCATCCGTTATTTCCACCACTTTTCATTAAAACATGGTGTTTTATTTCACATTTCTTTTCGTTTCGCGTTGCCTCTCGTATTGAGCTATTTAGTCCACAAACATGACAGTCTTAATGCGACTGATTTGGCTCAGGGCCAGCCAGCTCAAACGCGCTCACATCGTTCTCCTTCTATGGAACCTGTAAACCGCATTCACCGGTTCCAACTCTATAGCGACAATAACTCTATAGCGGTTGTCCAGAGTACTGCAAATATTTATCATTTAAACTACAATCAAATGGATTTCTCTCACACATGATTTCATGTCTGAGTCTGTCCTCTGTGCGCCAATTATTCTTTCTGCGCGGCCGCGGCTTCAGAAGTGCGCGAGCGCGCGCAGTTTAGAGGGAACATTGCAACAGTGACCTCACGGTTTGTTCAGGAAATCCACAGTTTCCTGTGTGACTGTTTCAGCCTGCAGAAACACTATACAGCTATAACGTTTTGCCAGTAAATAATTTAAATTATGCTATTTTAAGCATTCTTAATGTTGTTTTGGAAGTCTCCTACAACAGGTTTACATGCATCCAAGGTAAAATAAATTTATATATATCTCATAATATACACTATATTGCCAAAAGTATTGGGTCACCCCTTCAAATCACTGAATTCAGGTGTCCCAATCACTTCCATGGCCAAAGGTGTATAAAATTAAGCACCTAGGCATGCAGACTGCTTCTACAAACATTTGTGAAAGAATGGGTCGCTCTCAGGAGCTCAGTGAATTCAAGTGTGGTACCGTGAAATGGTTGCCACCTGTGCAATAAGTCCAATCGTGAAATTTCCTCACTACTAAATATTCCACAGTCAACTGTTAGTGGCATCATAACAAAGTGGAAGAAATTGGGAACAACAGCAACTCAGCCACGAAGTGGTCGGCCACGTAAAATCACAGAGTGGGGTCAGCGCATGCTGAGGCACACAGTGTGCAGAAGTCGCCAGAGTCAATAGCTACAGACCTCCAAACTTTGTGTGGCCTTCAGATTAGCTCAAGAACAGTACATAGAGAGCTTCATGGAATGGGTTTCCATGGCCGAGCGGCTGCATCCAAGCCTTACATCACCAAGTGCAATGCAAAGCGTCGGATGCAGTGGTGTAAAGCAGCCGTCACTGGACTCTAGAGCAGTGGAGACGTGTTCTCTGGAGTGACCAATCACGCTTCTCTGTCTGGAAATCCAATGGACGAGTCTGGGTTTGGCGGCTGCCAGGAGAACAGTACTTGTCTGACTGCATTGTGCCAAGTGTAAAGTTTGGTGGAGGGGGATTATGGTGTGGGGTTGTTTTTCAGGGGTTGGGCTTGAACCCTTAGTTCCAGTGAAAGGAACTCTTAATGCTTCAGCATACCAAGACATTTTGGACAATTTCATGCTCCCAACTTTGTGGAAACAGTTTGGGGATGTTCCTGTTTCAACATGACTGCGCACCAGTGCACAAAGCAAGGTCCATAAAGACATGGATGAGCGAGTTTGGTGTGGAGGAACTTGACTGGCCTGCACAGAGTCCTGACCTCAACCCGACAGAACACCTTTGGGATGAATTAGAGCGGAGACTGTGAGCCAGACCTTCTCACCAACATCACTGCCTGACCTCACAGATGCGCTTCTAGAAGAATGGTCAAAAACACACTCCTAAACTTTGTGGAAAGCCTTCCCAGAAGAGTTGAAGCTGTTATAGCTGCAAAGGGTGGGCCAACTCCATATTAAATTGGTCTACTTCTGAACACAAAACATATTGCCACCATATCTGAATTTCAGCTCTGGATCTTCCTCTGCACTTGATTCCCAGTGATATGAACAGTTATGTAATTATGGCCCAACAATACTTCATACCAGTGTTGTAGCACTTGACACTGAATAAGACTGGACTTGGACTGAAGTCTGACTCAAGTGTGAATCCAAAGTTTTTTTTAGGAGCACTTGGACTCCGATCTTGGACTCCGGCAGAAGTCAGAGTTTCATCTTGAGTACTTTAGCACTACGTTTTACCTTGTGTTTTGCAAACATGACAGTTAAAAAAGAACTTATGTAAAGAGAGATTGTAGATGCTTTTACTAGCTGGTCCAAATAAGGGGAGTTTTGGTCATTCAGCAAATGAATTCTTTAGCAGGTAGTACAAAGTACTGATTCACAGGTGGATCTGTCTTGATAATTGAAACTTAACTAAATTGTAGTTTTCATTTTTATGTAAATTTTTGTCACTGTAGTCAAATGTTCAAATGTTGAAATGCTTTTCCTACATTCAAATTGGCAGAACTATCTTCAGCTTTTGGTATTACAGGAAACTCTTTTAGCAGCAAGTTTAGAAATGTTTACACTCTGAGTCTGGCTGACACACATACTGGTGCTATAGTCATCTTTGAATGAAGTGTCAAGATCTTATCTGATCTTCTCTTTTTCTCTGGTCATTGACGACATATTACCACAAGTCAAGATAATATTTTCAGCACTTTTATTTCCTTTGTAGGTCAGCATGTGTGTGAAAGCCTAAATCGGCATTCTGACATAAAATAAGGAAGCCTGCACTGAGTTCACTATGTATGACAACGGTTCAAATTGTTGAATAAAGTTGTTTTTGTTTTTTGTTTTTGCGCACAAAAAGTATTCTCATCTCTTCATAATATTAAGGTTGAACCACTGCAGTCGCATCAACTATTTTAACCACGTTTTTAACTACCTTTCTGGATGTCAAAAGGTGCAATGACATTGCTGCCTATGAGTGGATCACATACCCTTGGATTTCATCACAAATATCTTAATTTGTGTTCTGAAGATAAACGAAGGTGTTACGAGTGTGGAACGACATGAGGGTGAGTAATTAATGACAGAATTTTCATTTTTGGGTGAACTAACACTTTCAGCTTCCTCACAGACAGCATGATGTTTTCTTGATGCTTCAGTTAATCTATCTTGCCTTCCACATGCTGCAGTTTTCCAGTGCCAGAGGATGCAAAGCAGCTCCAGAGCATCACCAAGCCACCACCGTACTTAACTGTATAAGTGTTCTTTTCAGCGTATATTTCATTCATCTTCCTCCAATCCAAAGGGCCGAAATGTTCCAGTTTTGTTTCATCACTCCACAGAACAAAATCCCAAAACTTTTGTGGCTTATTTATATAATTTTGATCAAATTAGAGGCAACTTTTCTTGTTCTTTTGGGTCAGTAATGGTGTGTGTCAGTTGTTCTGGCATGGAAACCGCATGTGCTTTAATGTGCAAACTGAAACCTCAGTGCTTGTTGCAACCTCAGTCTTTTGCTGCAGGACTTTTGCAGCCGCTTGAGGGTATTTTTTTTCCTCAGAAATCTGGCTGCAGACTTTAATAACTTTAATAATTTTTTCTGTCCTGCTCCTTCACGTTTGAACTATGCTTCCAACACTCTAGGATCACTCAGTGTCTTCACAGTCTGAAAGGCGATTATCTTTTCTCTACACTTTTTGGACCTTTTTTTTTTTTTTTACCATATTTCTAACATGCAGTCAAACGTTACACTAAAGAAATCCCTAGTCAGTTCAGGTATTTCATATTTTCATCTAACCCTGTACCCTAATTCACTATTCCCTACATTAGTCCACTAATATAGTTCACTTGAAGGAGTAAATGAAAGCAAGTGAGTGAATTCAGACACTGAGTGTCGCTTTTGCATAGTTTGCATTTGAAACTTAGCAAACTAACAGCTCCAATTGTAAGATTAAAGGATTTATCTTGAACTCTGTATTGGAAACTGTGTAAACCTTAATTAAACAATTTAATAATCAATGATCAAAAAGAAATGTATACCTGTATTATATTATGCTGTACATTGTGAACAAGGCTGTGATATGGTTCGTTTTAGGCAAACAAAGCAAAAAATAATACTCAAGTAAAGTACAGATACTCAAAAAGTGTACTTAAGTACAGTACAAGTGAATATACTTCATTACTGTCCACCTCTGGCTGTCCCAGGTGAAAAAAAGTACATTTCAATAATGTACTTAAAGTGCTCTATTTTCGTAGAGCACTATCTCTGTATTTAAAAAATATATTTAGTTAACACTTGTAGTACACTAAGGGTTCAAATGTACTATAAGTGGTATCTAAATAATTTTTTTAAATACAGAGATAGTATTTATACACTTAGATGTTCTTAAGATGATCTTAAGGAGTACTAAAGTAGAATTTTTAGTATATTAAGTACAAAAGTGCATGAAAATAGAGCACTTTAAGTATTTGTTTTACTTTTTTTTTTTTTACCTGGGGTAACACTGAAGTTCGGGACAGAGCCATTTTTCTTTTCATTTCTCTCTCCACCTTTTTATGTACTTCAAGGTGCAACTATACATAAAAAATGTGGTAAAACATGTGTTATAAAATACTAACATCATCCTCAATTATTAAATATATGTTCAGGCTGTACAGTGTAATATCTTACCACTTTGTGTCCATTTCGCTTGTGGAACGCTGGATTAGCATAAGTTATTTCTTCATCATGGGTCTGGACTGATTCGGGTCTGGACATGACAGATGTGTTGCCTTCATGATCCGTTTTTCTGTGTTTCCTGCAGATGCAGAAGATCACGCCTGCGACCACAATCAACAGAGATCCAGCAGCAGCAGCAGAGATCAACACTGTGTGCACACTGGGTATCGACGCTTCTGTAAGCGTAAAAATAAATAAGGATATTTCCATCAGCAGAAAACATCAGAACTATCAGAGATATAAAGCCTGGAGGATGAGAAGCTAATAATCCATTCAATCAAAAGAAAAAAAAAAAAAATTAAAAAAATAAGTAAATAGTAAGAAAACATTAAATAAAAATAAAACGCTTACTAAAATATTTAATATGTTTTTTAAGATTTATTTTTGGCATTTGATTGCTTTTATTATGACAGAACAGTAATTTGACAGGAAGCGAAATTAGAGAGAGAGAGAGAGAGAGAGGACGGAGTCAGGAAAGGTCCACGGATGCCCAAAACGCAACTGTGTTATATTTTGGTGCGCTGTCCATGAGGCAATAAATATGAATATACAAATATGTTGTTTCATTTTTGAAATAATATCCTAAAATCTCAGGAGGGCTTCAGATAAACATTTTAGTCCAAGTTCTGCTGACAAAAATAGTTTGTGAATCCCTGGTTTAGACAAACACATACTGCAAAGCTGTTTACAATGTTGCTAGTCAATACAAAATTAATGTTTTTCATAATCTTAAAAATGTCTGACACTCCGACACATAGCACCATTGTGCATCAGGCGTCCCAAATTTGAGTCCTGGCTCCCACTTCACTTCCTATACACTGTCCTATCTCAATAAGAAAGGTGAAAATGCCAAAAAATAAAATCTAAAACATTACAATAAAAAGATTTGCTCTTAATTCTAGAAATTTGTTTGAAATCTTTCCAGACCTTTGAATTCAGTCTGTAGTTCACAACAGGTTTTAAAGCTCTCTTCTCTTATCTATACCCAAAATCTTTGGTATTATTCAATTTTAACACTATGTTTGGGACAAAGAACAGACAGAAGAGCATCGATGCAGACTTGTGGTTTAACATATTAGGTTAAATAATTCTGCAGACCTATTTACTAACATTACAATGAACATTAGTAGTAGTTTTTTAATTTATATATACAGTTGCAAGAAAAAGTATGTGAACCACTTGCAGAATATGTGAAAATGTGAATAATTGTAATAAAATAAGAGAGATCATACAAAATGCATGTTATTTTTTGTTTAGTACTGTCCTGAGTAAGATATTTTACATAAAAGATGTGCATTTAGTTCACGAGACAAAACAATAGCAGAATTTATTAAAATAACCCCATTCATAAGCATGTGAACCACTGATTTTCAATACTGTGTGTGGTTGCCTGATGATCCACGACTGTTTTTGTGTTTTGTGATGGTTGTTCATGAGTCTCTTGTTTGTCCTGAGCAGTTAAACTGAGCTCTGTTCTTCAGAAAAATCCTCCAGATCCTGCAGATTCATCAGTTTTCAAGCATTTTTGCATATTTGAACCCTTTCCAGCAGTGACTGAATGATTTTGAGATTCATCTTTTCACACTGATCTTCATCTTTTCACACTGATCTTTTCACTCAAACTCAACTATTACAAAAGGTTCAAACATTCACTGATGCTCCAGAAGAAAACACGATGCATTAAGAGCCGAGGGGCGAAAACTTTTGAACAGGATGAAGATGTCACAGTTTTTCTTATTTTGTTTAAATATCATTGTTTTTCATTTATTACTGCTCTTCGGAAGCAACAGAAGATGCTTGCATATTTCCTGGAAGAAACATTAAGTACAATTTACCTTGATATTTGAATTCAAAAGTTTTCACCCCCGACTCTTAATGCGTCGTGTTTCAGCTATTGTTTTGTCTTGTGAACTAAATGTAAACATCTTTTATGTAAAATATCTTAGTCAGGACAGTGCTAAATAAAAAATAACATGCATTTTGTATGATCTCTCTTATTTTATTAAAATTATTCACACTTTCACAGATTCTGCAAGGGGTTCACATACTTTTGCAACTGTATATTGGTGTAACAATAAGAACATGAAGAGATTGGACAAAAATACACTGTTATTCTGCACTCACCATTAACAGTGACATTGAATTTCTTCTTGAACGTCTCCTTGTTCTGAATGATTAGTTGATAACATCCAGAGTCTGAGATTGTCATGTTGCTGATGGTCAGAGATCCAGTCTGATTGTCCATCTTCAGTCTGTCTCTGAATCTCTCATCCTCATATTCAGGTTTGTTCCCAATCGATATCTTGATTCTAGCGATACGCTCGTCTCCAAACCTCCACTCCATCCTGTTATATGTCTGTGTTCCAGTAAAATCACTATGTAGAGTTACAGAATCTCCCTTCTTCACTGAAACTTCAGCTGTTTCATCACAAAACACACCTGGAGAACAAAAGCAACAATTACTCAGAGAAGGATGAAGGATCTTAACGTAATGTTGTTTAAGCACAGCTGTTTGTTTGTTGCTTAATTAAAGCATCGCAGCATTTTGACTGAAACCGAAATAATTAAGCATTTGAAATGGGATCTTATTGGACTATAGAAAGACCCAGCTGAAATGACAGCATTCAGACAGAATTTGCAATAATGAAGCAAAACTAAGTCTGCCAGGATTTTTAGCTCATAGTTAAGAAACATTTAGATGAGCAATTTACTGATGCCAATAAACTGCTGAATCTGTCCATTATGTGCCCAAACACTAATCAAAGACTCACACTAGATCTCAGAGTCTGGAAATGAATCAATCTAGAAACACTTACCAACAAGATGCCACAATAACAAACAGAGCAGAAGAAACATGTGGAAAATAGTCAGTTGAACAGCTCACAGTATATTAACACAGAAGGTCTAAACAAGCCACAATAGAAATGTGGTATAATGCGGATAGCTCTTGCTGCCTCCACCTCTTCCTCTTCCAGATTGTGTTCGTCTGAAAGAAGAGAGTCATTTACACCTAAGATGGCTTGAGGGTGAGTAAATCATGGGGTAATTTTCATTTGAAAATGAACTAATCCTTTAAGGCACACTGTATGATTTTGGGCTGAAGAAAGATGACCACTGTGAAACAATTATGGTGATTTCTTTTCTCTACCCATGACCGGATCTACATTCTCTTCTTTCACAGCTGGCTCTTTTCTTCAGCACACAAGTGTCAAAGTGTGATTCATCATGCTATTTTTGTTCACCACTAACACATACTGAGTCAATAGGTGTCATCTTCTGCAAAGTACCAAAGTCTAATATGCTCTGATTCATTGTTTTGCCTGGACGCTCAAATGTTAGAAACTAGACTAAACAAGATATTGTTTTGGAGATCCTACAGAATCACTGAAAAATGGCGTACTCGATTTCACTTTTTTTTTTTTTTACATAAAGTTTCATGATTTAACAATATTTAATTTTTTTTACTTCACTTTACAAAAAAAAAAACCCTATATATATTTAATTAAAAACAACAATGGAAAAAGTTGCAAAAATGATTTCAATATAATTTTCATAAGTTGAAATTTAGACTCCTCCCATTTGAAAGTACCTTTTATATATGTACCTTTGATGCTTTTATATATATTAAGCTTACGGATATTTTAAATATTATTGTGGGACTCAATAGATAATAGAAGGATCTGAATACATTGAATACTTAAATGCTTTCTAAATGTGTTTTTCGGTTGTGGGACAGCAGTTTGCACCAATTCTGTAATGGCCCATATACATCCACATATTTGTATTATATTTATTATATTTTAATATATTTTTTAATTAAATTATTATTATAATCAAACTGAATTTACCCTACTTAAAAAAGGAAAGTACTTAAAAGAACTTTTGGATATTTTAATTTACATATTGTACCTTTAACAACATGTTTTTGACTGTCCTGATGTTTGATTTAGTTTTTTTCTCCTATCCTGTTCTGGATTTGATGTCATAAACCAGAACAACACATGCCAACACAGCAGCCACGCCCATCAGAGCTGAGATGACCAATCGGATCACAGCTTCAGCAGTGCCACAATTGTTGACAGATTCTAAAGAAAGAAAGTGAATTCAGCTCAGATCAGCTCAGTAACTCTATTGAACACTATTGAAAAAAGCTAATATCACACCAGACCAACCTGAACTCAACCAATGGAGTCTGCTGATATCCAGATGTTTGGTCTGATTGCTGATGGGATTGTTCAGCACACAGCTGTAGGTCCACTAGCCAATTTGGCAGGTTATGATTCATAAATTATGCTCTATCACTTTGCATGCCATCTTTATCAGAGCCCGTCCCCTAAAAGGAGCCTCAAACATTAGACAATGGCCTTGAGGGGGGCCATTTTAATATATATTTATAATCACATTCCAATAAACATAAAAAATGATAATGTATTCTTACATGTCTGCTATAAAACACTCAGTAAGTTACAGAGAGAGGCTAGTAGCCTAATTTGACTTCTGTAAAGAAACTTTATGAATTAACAGCCTCTGTTTACCATTGCATTCATTGTGGAGTGAGCTATATTTAGAGTTCACAACAAAACAAATGCTGATAATTACAAGAGAAGTACCAGAGATCAGTCAAGACAATGCATTACTTTGATTTAAAATTTAAACTTAAAGTAATGCATTGTCTTGACTATTTGTGAGTTAAAACAAAGGTTATCTTCAGGTTGATTTAACTTCACATTTAAGGCAGCAGGTGAACTTTAATTTTTTAAGTTTAACCAGCCGAAAATCACTGGTGTCAAAAGTATTCACATTCAATACTCAAGTAGAAGTATAGATACTAGTGTTTAAAAATACTTCTGTAGAAGTTGAAGTATCAACTCAAGCTTTTTACTCAAGTAAAAGTGTAAAAGTACTGGTTTCAAAACTACTTAAAGTATAAAAGTAAAAGTAATGTAAGGAAAAAAATGCCATTAAGGACAAAAGCTTAGGCCGCGCTACAGGGGTCTATTGTGCACTCTACCTCCTCAAAATGTCATCAATAACATTTATTGGAATGTAAATGTACATCCAAGCTTAACTGCAGGAATCTGTGAGGGCAACGGAAAGAAAAATGCGGGTAGTTTTGGTGTACCCAGGGCAGGCTTAGTAACAATCAGGGCTTGACATTAACGGGTAGTTTTCAGCTGTTTCAGTTCACATCGCACCAAAAAAATGCCAACAAACTCGTCTGTTGGAGTTTGTTGGATAGGTGTGATAACCCTGTTGGCGTTGGTTGGAGTCTGTTTTACCAGACTGAACATGTTTAATCTGCATTTGTTTGGTCGTCTGAGCATCCAACAAACGGCAACAATCATGGCCGCCATATTAAAGGGTCGTTCCAAACCGAAGTGTTCAAAACTGGCCACTTTAAAGGGCCCTTCGGAATGAAGGATTTCGAAGGGTACAACTGATGGACACTTCGGGCCCCCATGATCCTTTGCACAGGGAAGTTGTTTGTCATCACAGAATGGGTACAGGAGGCTCGGAGTTCGATTTTACCTATAAATGAATGTATAGTATTTTTCTATAGGCTACTACTGTAATATTTATACGAGTTAGATTTAGTACATTATTATGGTCAAAACGACACTGTACTTCAAAAAAATACTTTACAGCTTTATCAGTCCATTCAAATGTTTCAAATACATAGACACAATATACATTATGGTGCGATAAACCAAAAATAAATAAATATATAGGCCTAAACTAACGTTAAACAAAGGGCGCAGCTTGCGCTATCTATCCCCCTTGACTGTCTCGTTAAGATGACGCAGAAGTGCGTTCTAAAAAAGGAGTATTTTGACCCCTACACCCTTCATCCCTTCGAAGCTCTCCCTCCGGAGGGTAAACCCTTTGAAGGGATTAGGGCACAGGGATGAGCCCTTCCGAATGGAACGCAGGGCCTGACGTAATCTAACCTGACCACGAACCGTTGCCATGACGATGAGACAAGTCCCTGGCAAAGACAGCTGTTTGATCGCGCCCGCGCCTCACGCACACACAACAAAGCACTGGAAACATGACATCGCAGCTTGTTCGTTATAAAAAATAAAATACAGTTTTAAAAAAAACAAACATATAAAATGTACAATAGTTCGTAGTGCAATCCGTGCCATTCAGCAAGAGCACTGCTCCACTTCACCGAAAGAGAGAGGTATAACACCATGAGAGCAACGCAGGTTTACCTTCAGTTTTGTTTTAAATTAATTCGTTTAGGCATGTTTAGCTACATGGTTGTATATGACTATGGGTCATATAAATAAAAAGGGTCGCGCTAAAAAAAAAAAAAAAAAAAAATTAAAAACCGGTGTATAGGCTACGCTAATTAATTCAAACGTCTCTCTACCGAACTACCTAGCATAATTTGCAGAGGACGAAGAGAAAACAGCCGTTTGATAGCCTAAATGAGCCAGTAGTAGAGAAATAATAACTTTTAATAAATAATCTTTTTTGAGTAACGACCCCCAACACTGTCGTCCTTGCTGGAGTGTGACGTGATTTGTGTCATGTGCAGGTGTGATGGATCGCGTACAAACCAATAGGGTGTCAGAATGGTATAGCCTATGTTTATTCTCATCCAACCACAATCAAATTCACTCTATCCGGATGGTGCGATTTATCTGGATAGTTGTTTTTTTCAAGCCGGAATGAAAACAAGCTGAAATGAAATAGGAGTAACGAGGCTATTTTTAAAATGTAAGGAGTAGAAAGTACAGATAATTGCGTGAAAATGTAAGGAGTAGAAGTAAAAAGTCGTCTGAAAAATAATTACTCCAGTAAAGTATAGATACCCGAAATTTCTACTTAAGTAAGGTAACGAAGTATTTGTACTTCGTTACTTGACACCTCTGCCGAAAATGCTTTACAGTGTATATATATATATACATACAGTGCCCTTCACAAATATTGGCACCCTTAGTAATTATGAGCAAAGGCAGCTGTGAAAATAAATCTGCATTATTTATCCTTTTGATCTTTCATTAAAAAAATTCACAAAATTATAACGTTTCATTGAAGGAAAAGAATTGAATGTGGGGGGATAAATGTTTTCCTCCAAAACACGTTGGCCACAATTATTGGCACCTTTTTATTCAAAATGGTGCACATGCTGCTAGTCATTTTCTCGAGATCATTTGTGTGTTTAGGTACGATGAGCAGCTGAGACAGATCAGGCAGTTTATTTGTGAATTTATCTATAGTTGTCGGGAGAATTGTTCTGCCTAGTCGATATTCATCACTTGACACTTTGCGGTAGAATTTCTATATCGGTTGGATTTATTCCATGTGATATAATTAAATCTAGAGTATGATTAAGACGGTGAGTGGGTCCAGTGACATTTTGTTTGACCCCAAAGGAGTTTAGTAAATCTGTAAACGCAGCCCCTAACGCATCATTTGTATCGTCTACATGAATGTTAAAATCTCCAACAATCAGCGCTTTATCGACGTTGACCAATAGATCTGAGAGAAAGTCTGCAAACTCTTTTAGGAAATCAGCATAAGGCCCTGGAGGTCTATAAACAGTAGCTAAAGCAAGAGATAGTAGCGACTTTTTACTTATATCTGAGAGTGTAACATTTAGCATAAGAATTTCAAATGAATTAAACCTATAGTTTGTTCTCTGAGTAACGTTAAGATTACCTCTATAGATTGTTGCTACACCACCGCCACGGCCAATCGGACGGCATTTGTTTTTATAACAGTAGCCAGGTGGACAAGACTCATTAAGACCGAAATAATCATTTGGTTTAAGACATGTTTCAGTAAGGCAAATTACATCAAGACTATTATCTGTGATCATTTTATTTATGATAACTCCCTTAGGTGTCAGCGATCTAATGTTTAGTAGACCTAGCCTTAGAAATTGTTTTTGTTCAGTAATTTTGCGAATTTCTGGTTTGATCACGATCAGATTTTTTCTAGATTCTTTATTTTTTTTTGTTAAACCTCACTATTCGGGGAATAGACACAGTTTCTATAGACTGTACTACACTCACATTTCTATCAATTAAGTGGGCAGAACACAGACTGTGATTTGAGGTTTGACTTACTAGTCGGTGCGAAGCGTCGTGAAATTTAAAATGAACCATGTTTTATCTGTTGGTATTTGCTAGAATCTATGGTACGATATATCTGAACAAGATGTCCAGGACCTCCAGCAGAAAAATAGGCCCACAGCATTAAAGATCCAGCAGTATATTTAACCGTGGGCATGGGGTACTTTTTATCCATGTGTGCACCAAACCCATCTGGTGGGTTTGCTGCAAAAAAGCCCTTTTTTTAGTTTCATCTGACCATAGAAGCCGGTCCAGTTTGAAGTTCCAGTCTTGTCTGACAACTGAATATGCTGGAGTTTGTTTTTGGATGTGCAAAGAAGGATTTTTCTTGAAACCTTCCCGAACATCTTGTGGGGATGTAGGTGCTGTTTGATCATTTTTTTAGGCTTTCTGAGACTCAAGACTCAACTAATCTCTGCAATTCTCCAGCTGTGATCCTTGGAGAGTCTTTGGCCACTCAAACTTTCCTCCTCACCGCGCATTAGGACGATTTAGACACACGTCCTCTTCCAGGCAGATTTCTAACATCTTTAGTTGATTGAAACTTCTTAATTATTGCCCTGATGGTGGAAATGGGGATTTTCAATGCTTTAGCTATTTTCTTACAGCCACTTTCTATTTTGTGAAGCTCAACAATCTTTTGCTGCACATCAGAACTATATATAATATATAACCTTTGCTCATATTTACTAAGGGTGCCAATAATTGTGGAGGGCACTGTATATATGTACAGGGGTTAAATTGGGATTTGTTATGTTGGGGGGCTCTGTGGTTTCAGGCTTTCGAGGGGTGCATGTGTATGCGAAGACTACAAAATCATATCAATTGACAAACTAAAATATAAAGAGCCCTCTGCTATCAACACTAAAATGCTGATCAAAATTATTCTATAGATGCTGGTAGTGTGTAAAGCTACATCTGATGACAATAAAATCTTTCTGCCTCAACAGCGCAATAGGCTATCACCGCCAATATACGTTAGGCTACATATATTACTATCCATTATTACTATCGCCACTTAAGCTAAATTAATCATTCTCGCGTTTTGGTTGTTATTGACATTTTAATCAAGCTACTTATCTGGTCATGCAAGTAAAATTCTCTTTCACATAAAAAAATTCACTTGTCCTGCAGTTCCGGACAAGCGTATGTCAAGCCCTGGTAAGCCCATGTGCCGGGGCTCAGCCCAATTTAACCCCAATTTAACCCCTGTATATATATTTGTATATATATATATATATACACACCCGATTCCCAAAAATTTGGGACACTGTACAAATTGTGAATAAAAACAGAATGCAATGATGTGGAAGTTTCAAATTTCAATATTTTTATTCAGAATACAACATAGATGACATATCAAATGTTTAAACTGAGAAAATGCATCATTTTAAGGGAAAAATAAGTTGCTTTTAAATTTCATGGCATCAACACATCTCAAAAAAGTTGTGACAAGGCCATGTTTACCACTGTGTGGCATCCCCTCTTCTTTTTATAACAGTCTGCAAACGTCTGGGGACTGAGGAGACAAGTTGCTCAAGTTTAGGAATAGGAATGTTGTCCCATTCTTGTCTAATACAGGCTTCTAGTTGCTCAACTGTCTTAGGTCTTCTTTGTCGCATCTTCCTCTTTATGATGCGCCAAATGTTTTCTATGGGTGAAAGATCTGGACTGCAGGCTGGCCATTTCTGTACCCGGATCCTTCTTCTACGCAGCCATGATGTTGTAATTGATGCAGTATGTGGTCTGGCATTGTCATGTTGGAAAATGCAAGGTCTTCCCTGAAAGAAATGACGTCTGGATGGGAGCATATGGTGTTCTAGAACTTGGATATACCTTTCAGCATTGATGGTGCCTTTCCAGATGTGTAAGCTGCCCATGCCACACGCACTCATGCAACCCATACCATCAGAGATGCAGGCTTCTGAACTGAGCGCTGATAACAACTTGGGTTGTCCTTGTCCTCTTTAGTCCGGATGACATGGCGTCCCAGTTTTCCAAAAAGAACTTCAAATTTTGATTCGTCTGACCACAGAACAGTTTTCCACTTTGCCACAGTCCATTTTAAATGAGCCTTGGCCCAGAGAAAACGCCTGCGCTTCTGGATCATGTTTAGATATGACTTCTTTTTTGACCTATAGAGTTTTAGCCGGCAACGGCGAATGGCACGGTGGATTGTGTTCACCGACAATGTTTTCTGGAAGTATTCCTGAGCCCATGTTGTGATTTCCATTACAGTAGCATTCCTGTATGTGATGCTGTGCCGTCTAAGGGCCCGAAGATCACGGGCATCCAGTATGGTTTTCCGGCCTTGACCCTTACGCACAGAGATTGTTCCAGATTCTCTGAATCTTTGGATGATATTACGCACTGTAGATGATGATAACTTCAAACTCTTTGCAATTTTTTCTCTGAGAAACTCCTTTCTGATATTGCTCCACTATTTTTCGCCGCAGCATTGGGGGAATTGGTGATCCTCTGCCCATCTTGACTTCTGAGAGACACTGCCACTCTGAGAGGCTCTTTTTATACCCAATCATGTTGCCAATTGACCTAATAAGTTGCAAATTGGTCCTCCAGCTGTTCCTTATATGCACATTTAACTTTTCCGGCCTCTTATTGCTACCTGTCCCAACTTTTTTGGAATGTGTAGCTCTCATGAAATCCAAAATGAGCCAATATTTGGCATGACATTTCAAAATGTCTCACTTTCAACGTTTGATATGTTATCTATATTCTATTGTGAATAAAATATAAGTTTATGAGATTTGTAAATGATTGCATTCTTTTTTTATTCACAATTTGTACAGTGTCCCAACTTTTTTGGAATCGGGTTTGTATATATATATATATATATGTAACCCCTCTACCCAGGTCCTACTCGCCCTGATCTGTGCAGGCCTCGAACCTGGGTCTCCGGCGTGGGAGTCGGACGCTCTAACAAACTAAAGGCTGCATTCTCTAGCATCAATTTCTAGAGCATCTCTTGAAATCAGAGGAGTGAGGTTTACTCGCACAGCGCCTACTAGCTGGCCTCCGTTACACTCACCCCCCTAAACCTCACTCCCATCCGGGTCGCAGTACCAATTTAACCCCTCCACCCAGGTCCTACTTGCCTTGCTCTGCGCTGGCCTCGAACTTGGGTCTCTGGCGTGGGAGTCGGACGCTCTAACAAGGAGGCTAATTGCTGCAACCCCTGGTGATAGTCGCTAGAGGACTACTACCTGGCCTCCGTTACATTTACACACAGTATTTATATTAGGCTAATATATTATTATTACTGTTACAGTAATAATAATATATTAGTCTAATATAACGTGTGCGCGATTGTCACGAGAATGAGCTCAGTTTAACAGCACAGCTTCGTGGCTTTGTTTTAAATGAATCCTCTTTATGATGATGATATTGTGTTATATTACTCTGTGTTTCTAAAGATTGTGATATATTTCAGTAGATTAACGTTATTGATTGATATTTTCTGCAGTCTTTCCTTTAGTTCAGCTTTCTGTTCTCATCGTGTTGACTTTGACACCCAGCTCTCTCTCATGCTCATAGAGTACAGTAGGTGTTATTCTTGCCTTTACAGACTTGCAGAAGAACAGTCGTTGAGTATAGTGGAAATCTGTCTCCATCAGTCAACCACACAAGTAAACACAATGAGAGATGTTTGTCCACTCAAAAGACACTGAAATAAACTTCAGCAGTTTCACATTGACTTCACATTGATTTCACAGAAACTGAGCCGCTAGTGTCTCTAACACTTTCTGTTAAAGATATTTTGTCACTGTTTAGCAGGAAAAGAAGCCCTCCCTCTAAACTTACAAGCATTAACACCTTTTTTTGAGCATGTTTTTGATGCAGTCTTTCTCGGTTCTCTCTTTTGCTTCTTGTCTGGCACTTTTTTATTTGACTTAATAAACCAGACCAGAAGATGTTTTAACATGATGATTTTGTACTCACTGAATGCAAGCCATCTTAAATGATTCCTGTTCTCTGATCTAAACGCAGATTGTCTCAGTTCTTGTGGTTTAATTCAGACCCGTAGGGAACAAAATTAATCACATTTACAAACATCTCATCTCACAATACAATCTGAATGGAGTACATGAACAGATTTGTTAGATTGTGCCATGCTACTCATGGAGCGTACCAAATTTCCATGAAATAACAAAACAGATCACACTCAGTTCAGTGAGACGAAGACACACAATCATAAGATTTAACAACAATATATGGTTGCTTTCTTAAAGTAAAACACACAGATTGTTAGTGAAAAGCCTTAGATCCTTCAGATTTGACTCACTTGTTAGATTTTATTCATTTTTTTCTCTAAAAAGACAGAACTTGACCTTTAAGAGGACCTTTAGTTCATGCAAAAAAAAAAAAAAAAGAGTCATCATTCACTCACCCTCAAGTTGTTCAAATCTTGCATAAATTATTTCTTGTGCTGAACACAATGGAAGATATTTTGTTGATAACCAAACATTTACTGATTCCCATAGAAAAAAATACCAATAGGGGCCAGTAAATGTTTGGTGCAACATTCGTCAAAATATCTTCTTTTGTGTTCAGTACAAGAAAAAAATTAATACAAGCTTGGAACAAGTTGAGAGTTTTGAAAAAGATGAAAAATGTTTCTTTTTTGGATGAACTATCCCTTTAATTCTCTTGTGTATTGGCACACACGTAATTACAGTTAACTGAGTATGGCTTGTGACTTAATTTAAGTCGGCTTTTGTGTGTCTCCTTTTTATAGCTCATAATTTCAATTCGCATGAAACAACTTTTATTATTTTTTAAAGCCACTGCATTCAAAACACATCATCGCCCCCTAGTGTCCTGATTTGAGAATGTCTGATTATCGGTGACGTCGGACTGTTGTTGACGTCATCACAATACTGTAACAGAACTGTTGATTTAAACAGGGTCAGTGTTGGTCTTAAATATAGTTAGTTAATTAATTAATTATGTTTGTGTAACGAGTCTTCTTCTTCTTGAACACCAAGACGACACCAAGAGCTGCTTTCCACTATTTTATTTGATCCTGAAGAAGACAATTAAACACATATATATTGTCTTCAGACTGCAGTGCACATCTGACCCCTATATATACAAAAATAACAAGGTTTTCAGTGAAAAATAAAAGTAACACAAATACAAAATGGCGACTTGTAATGTGCGTTTAACTTATGTTAAACTCCATAAAATTGCCACAACTTGACTTAGCGATAAAAACCAATCAAAAATACCATAATAATATAACATAGTTTTCGTGAGATGAAAAACATTTGCATTACAACAAGAGAAATTGAAATATTCTCAGGAGCAACTCTCTGTACAATCTACCCTCATCAATACACAGCAGCATTGTGAGGGGGGGGAAGGGGGAACGCGAACTACGGGAATAAAGGAGGTACAAAAAGGGGCGATGTGCAGGTTTATGATTGAAACAGAAAATGAATAAAAATGACTGCAAAATGTGTTCTCAAAATGATAAAATTCACAATACAATAAGAAAATATGAT
This sequence comes from Megalobrama amblycephala, assembly GCF_018812025.1. Taxonomy (NCBI): domain Eukaryota; kingdom Metazoa; phylum Chordata; class Actinopteri; order Cypriniformes; family Xenocyprididae; genus Megalobrama; species Megalobrama amblycephala. Next base: position 58,579,816 of record NC_063050.1, read on the forward strand.
ACTTTTTAACAAAGTACAATTCCAACTCTGTTACATTTGCTATATTTGCTTTGGATAGGATATAGCGTTCGCATCTCAGTGAATAAGTGCAATAAAATGGATGCAAGTCGTTTTAGTTTTTATATTTACTTTTTATTCGTTTTTGTATGATATATAGCCTATATATAAAATCCTGACAATATATTGTGTTCTCTCTCGGTTTGTCATGTGATCGGATCTGTATGTGACTAATTCCGAGATTGATGTATGCGTTTATGTACTTAATTTGTTTATATATTGAAACTGGTTTCTATATAAAGAACACTTCGAAATAGTGATGGGAGAAACGAAGCTTTTCAAACACACACCACATGCTTGCGACTCCTGATGGTCGAAATGCAACAAAAACTCAGGCCAAAGTGTGCCACAAGTGAAGCCAAAGCGTCTCGATCGCCCCCAGGTGGCTGGATGCAGTACAGGTTATAAACCCTGCCCTCTCCATGTAATAAATAAAATAATATGTTTAAAACATATTTAAACTGCTCATAATAAAATAAAAACAAGCAAAAAACAAATATTAAACTTAAAAACACTTAAAATTTATAAGCCCATATCATGGCATTTCAAAACATCTTTTCATCCCTGAAAACGAAATGAATACGTTTTATTAATTAATATTTATTTAATATTAACACGATAAATATCTTTGACAAATGCAAAAAAAAAAAAAAAAAAAAAAAAATCTTGAACAGATTTAATAGCCTATAGAAGATAAACACTTAATATAAATATATAAATATAAATTCGTTCACCACATCATGACAGAAATATCATACACTCACCGTATACACCTTTTGTTGTTAAATGCCTCATTGGCTTAAATGCATGTTTCACTTGTTCAAGGATTTGCAGTGGTTAAATACATAGGCCTATATTTTGACATTAAATGCCCATACGTGTCTTTATACTATTTGTCACAAGATCACAACATGAACATACATACGGAAATAATATCACATACAGTCAAGGGAGACATTTTACTATATAGTTACATATTTATTAATATATTTTTGAAATGATATGGTTAAAAGTATTTGTTCACAGTTTATACAAATTAGTTCATGCCTTATGGACTAACAAATCATAGTTTGTATTATCCATTAACATGGTAATTAAAAATCCTCATTGTACATCATGATATCTTATGCATATTATATGAACAGTAAAGTGACTTTATTTAAAAGTATTGTTATTAAATATTGTAGACATCAATCCGATCAAAATCCATGTAGAAACAACTTATATTTAACAAAAGAAAATGACATGTATGGGTAGCGCAAATATGTCCCCCCATAGAAGTATCAGTTCAAAAACTGCTGTTAATTCAGAATAGGAATAGAAGTTACCATTCTTTTTTTAACAAATTTTAAATAAAAGTTACACCTTTGTCAAACTATTATTCCATTATTCCATTAATGGAATAATAGTTTGACAAAGGTGTAACTTTTATTATACCACATTTATTTTCTGAATGTGATTATGTAAATGATTTTTGGAAAGAAGTAGCCTGGCTTATTTTCTCTGCTTATAGCAAACGTTTCATTTTTGAAATAATTAATGTTCTGTTTTTGATGTGGGAAACAGGGTCAAAGGAGATGGACAATGTGTTAAAATTCCTAACTATATGTGGCCTATTTCATCTGCATAAATGTAAAGTTACTGAATGTGACCCTCACGTACACATAAAAAAGTGAAATATACTTTGGCCTTTAGAAAGGTAATGACACACAAAAAAATGTCATTCAAAAAGAAAGGAAAAATTAAAATAAGGATTTGTTTATTGAGTTATACCTGGAATAATGAATGATGAAATTAATTTCTTGTAATATATGCGATATAGACACTTTAGACCCAAGTTGTATATGTCCAAAACTGTTACTTTTCAGGAACACTGACAGACTTAAAGGGTGACCAATTGCATTGATTTATGACAAAAAATTAAAAATTATGAAATATATAGCCTAATATATTAAATATAATAAGACTTACATCCATCAAATATACAAAAGTAGCCTTGTTAAAATGTGAAATGTGTGGCAGATGAACAGTTGTCTGCAGTGAATATGTTACTTGCAAAAATGTGCAAATATTAAAGATTTCTATATGGGTCATTTTTGACCCATGTGTGTAAAATTGATGTAGAAACTGTGTTAGTTTATAAAGTAAGAAAGAAAAGATAAACATAATTATTTGTAGAAAATCAAAAACAAGATATTTAATGATTACCTGGAATAAATACATGACAAAATACATTTCTTTCAAAGATTCAGCAAAGAAACACTCAGTCATGATTGAAATAACATGGGAAATGAATACGGTTCATTTTTGACCCATGTTGTGCATTAGAAGGGTAGTGATACAAAAATTATTTTTATTCAAAAAGTAAGAAAGAAAAAATGAAAATGAGGATTTTTGATGATCAAAAACAAGTTAATTGAGGAATACTTGGAATATTGAATGATGAAATTAATTTATTGCAAAGATAGAGAAAATAAAAACTCAACTTGTGCATCAAAGAGTTAAAACAAAGAGTTATTTCATGACTCTCTTTGTTCATCGCTCAGCAAGAAAGTTGCAAAAACTGCACAACTGGTAAAAAAAATTATGATTTCGTTATAATACCTTTTTTTAATTATATATATATATATACATTTGTTAAATGTTTTTTTTTTCTTGCTTGTTTATACATCCTTTTTTGTATTTTGTTTCAAATCTATTTCATGTATCCCCTGTATGTTGTTTAATAATAATAATAAAAATGTAAAAAAAAAAAAAAAAGACTGTTTAAGCCCCGCCCCTCACTTCCGTTCTGTGGCTGAAGCTGGAGACTGTCGGAAACGAAACCAGTATGAGAAAGTTTTATTTTCTTTCCTCTGTGGTATTGTTGGTGGAAGGTAGGTCACATTCTGTTTATCTAGTCAGGGTGTACGTCACACTAGGTGCTCTGAACCATGCCTGAATGCGTTTAACCCTTTAAAGCCCGGTGCGTTTGACAAGTGTGTGAGAGGGACAGTTTCGATGTGAAAAAAAAATGCGTATGCTATCTGCTATTGACTTAACTATATTTACTATAACTCGAGTATTTCTTAACATACAGGATTTTATCCATTTTCTACATATAGAGGTTGTGGTAAATCAGACTGTCAGTAATGACAGATGTCAGCACCGTTATTGTGTATTATGTGGGTGTTGTTCGTGTTTGTGAAAAATAGAGGGTGCTGACGGCCTGAGTTATTCTTCCACTTCTAACTCAACTTTAAATGCTGTTTGTTGTTAAATGCGATTCATTTTTTCCAGTTTAACTAAATATATTTAAAAAAATATATTTAGTTACCACTCTTAGCACACTATGGGTTCAAATGTACTATAAGTAGTATCTAAAAACACTTTTTAAATACAGAGATAGTATATTAAAAGCACATTTAAGTTCATATTTCATGGTGTCTCAAAATAGCACAGTTGAGTACACTTAGATGTTCTTAAGATGATCTTAAGAAGTACTAAAGTAGAATTTTTAGAATATTAAGTACAAAATTAGCGTGTGAAAATAGAGCACTTTAAAGCTGCTGTAGGGAGTTTTTAGAAAACGTTGACTTAGCCTGAAAATTTGAAGAAGCACAACTCACAGGTCACTCCCCCTTGCTCTATGCTGCGCTACAGCCCTCCCTCCACAGCTCCTCCCCCATCACAACGGAGCCTGCCGTGAACGCGCAGGCTAGTAAGGCGGATAAACAGTTATGGCACATTCACTGGTACAGACGAAACATCATCAATATGATTTACACTATGGCCTGCCCATACTTTGACTACAATCTTGGTCCTCAAAATATTACGTATTTTGCAATACATGTAATGTAACTATACGACGTTGCACTATTTCTAAAAGTAATAAAGAGCTAGTATGATTATATAACGGTAACTAACGTTACAGTGTGCAAGTAATTATTCTATCGATATGTAATGCTAAATAAGGTTTGCTAGTACATTATTTCAGCAACATGACAAGCCAGTGAATTAGTAGGTTTCAATAGTTGCTTTGCACAGTGCGTGACATTTTATCTGTATGTTATGCGGCTAGAGTTTTGACACCGAGTCAATGGGCTCCGACGAGGAATTCACACCCACAGCGACTTCGAGGAGTCAACGGGCGGGGAGAAGAGGAAGCATCAGGCAGGGGACGGGCAGGCCTGTTTTAAAATGATCTTAGTTGTGTAGTTCTTAAAATATGAAACAAATCAAGCAGAGATACTTACTTGTCAAGCAGAAATGTGGCTGACTCTGCATCGGTTTTTAATCCTTTCAGGACACGTAGCTCCCTCCACCTCGGAAAAGCCGCTCCGATATTTACCCTCGTGTTATTTCGGGCTCTATCTAATTCTTTCTTTTTGGCTTTTTTATCATCGTCATCTGTCTTTTTCCGTTTACCCGTCTTTATTTTATGAGCAGGAGCCACTCGAGGAATTGGCAGTTTGGATTGTTTTTCCGCCACGAGCAAAGCTGCGGCTTTTTTTCACCTGGCACTGTAAACCCTAATGCTCAAAATACTTAATTGGTTTGAGTAGGACCAACTTAAATTAAATAAATTAGTTCATTTAAATGAACTGTTATGAGTTTTTTTTTTAGAACTTTTTTTTCTTTTAAGTTTACAAAATTTATATATTTTAAAGGCAGGGTAGGTAAAAAATGTATAAAAAACTTTTTTTCAAAATTTGTTTAAACTTTATTTATATATCAATACATAATTAAACTGTAAGTACTCTGAAAAAGAAAGTATAAAAATCGAGTGTCTGTAGACCTCTCACGACTGTTTTAAAGACAGCTCATTATTTCCATTCACTCCACCCCCTCCCTTCTGGGCTCCTTCCAAAGCCACGCCCCCAAATCACATGAACCGGCGACTCCGACCACTGAGCTGGAAGACGCATTATTTACCTGAGACGAGCGGAGAGGAAGGAGCACAGTGCATGTAGTGACATCATGTCAGAATCACATGTAATAAAAATAACTTTATAATTATGAAGATAAACAAACAAGATGTATTTTAGTACTTACTATCAAGCTAGCATATTGATATTGGTAAAGTTTAAAATATATTTTTTGATTCGCTAACGAGCTAGTTATCTATAAGGCAAAGCTAAAAACAGGTTGCATGATACACGTTTTTCCATTACCATCATTTACACTGTGATGAAGATGAATTTCGTGTAAGATTCGTTGATATGTCTTTCTCATAACTAATAAAAAAAATTATACAAATCAACACAACAATTACATCACATTTATAAAATGTCTTGATTACAGATAAACAGAGTAACATACACTCAAATATCAACTCACAACTGCATTGCAGACACAAAATAATAACACACACATACAACAAAGTGTGTACGACACACACAGATACAAGATAAAGACATCAGTAAACATAGGTAGAGAATATAAAAACAAAACAAAGGCGAAAAAAGGTAAACTTACAGGTGAACATGGTAAAAGAGTTAGACAGAGGGTAAATATAGTTCTAAGAAAAGTTCCTAGATGCGGAGTAACGTTAGGCCTACTATCTGTTAAACATGTATTTAGTTATCTAAAGCAAAATTATGCACAATTCAACACTATAGCTATCATCTTGAGCTAGGCCTATAGATTATTTATCGTCTCTACTACGGCTCGCTAAGTAATGTTATGTTAGCTATATTACGCAGCTACGTGTGCTAATGACACATGCTTCAAGAAAAAATAAACAAAAAAATATGTATGATCAAAATACAAAAAGAAAGATTTACCTGTCCAGCAGAAATAAAGCCATCAAGGAGTCACTTTTCAGCCCCTTGAGTTCCCTCAGTTCTCGCCATCGCTGGAGAGCCACGCCGATATTAACTCGCGTTTTATTTCTTTGTTTATCCAAAGACTTTTTGTTCATTGCCTTTTCTTGTACTGTTACTGTCTTCCTTTTTTGCCTGGTTTGCCTTCACTAACTGCATAGGCCGGTACTGTGAATTTTGCTTGCTGTTTCTCTGCCATTGTTTTGGTATTCCTAGGATCCATGCCTCTTCAATTCCTCAAATCAAACGTGCGCGCGCAAGTGGGCAGGTCATGTGTGGCAAAAGGGTGGTTGCCATGGTTGCGAGAGAGTGACAGTCGCCTAAGCCAATCCTGTGTTTCGTCCCGAATGGAAATAATGAGCTGTGTTTAATACAGATTAAACAGTCTAGAGTCACTCGATTTTTATACTCTTTTTATCAGAGTTCTTACATTTTAATTATGCATTGATATATATAGAAAGTTTAAACAAATTTGGAAGAAAGTTGTTAATAAATTTGTTACCTACCCTGCCTTTAAGTAAACTGCACTGTTTCATTGCTTTCAGTTGTATGAACTAATTTCGTTTTTAATTTAGACTAACTTAAGTTTAACTGAAACTGGGCTGGGATTTCTGTTTCCCAGCATGTTTTGCCCATGACACTTGAAAGGGAGAGTAAATGCTAAAACTAAGTGTTATATAATGTTTTTTACACAAGATTAATTGTGTTTTATGTGTCTTTTCTATAAGATACAAACAGACATCTGAGACTAACTTGACTCTTCTTAAGTAAACTTGTGAGCCCTACACACATTTTACATGTGGTTACCCCGGGTGTGCTCCCTCTTTTCGGGCCCCCACTACAACAGAACATACAACAATTGATTTAGTAGTGATTTTGTTATGCTAATTTAGAAGAGTTTCTGTTAATGTGGGTTTTTGGAGTTAGCACATGTGGCTTGGTATTAGAGCAGGTAAGTTACATGTTTTAAGTTGCTGTACTCATTCAGTAAGTGCTATACCATGTTATTCTTAACATGTTAGCAAGTTGGCATTGTAGCGAAAATTAACTCAAAGGGGAAATATTAATAATTATTCATAACTCATTATGATTATTAATTATGACTAATTAGGAATATGCAAATCCATTAATCAGATTAACTGGACGTAGCTACATTAAAATTAACATTACAATCAGTTAACCTGTTCGTCCAGTGAACGCTCAGTGTTGATTGTTTATTAATTCTAAGAAATGTCAATTTCCAAGTTATGGAAAAATAATATTTCTTATTGTACTGTACTACTCACGTAGTCCGGATCTATCACTTAAGAGGCAATTCATTAGCAGACGGAGTCAGAACCAAACGTGTATTGTGCACAATCTTTATTACCTAACTCACAAACACATAACTAAACTAACAAACACATAACATAACATACATAAAGGGTCACACACACACACACACACACACACACACACGCAAGTCAGAATGAGTAATGATAGTGTTGAACCGGAAGAGATGCTGTTACTAGAGCTACATGAAATGTCAAAGGCAATCTGGAAAGGCCTAGAGTGGCCGGCCGCAAGGAGATTTGTTCGGTCCAGAAGCAAGGAAGAAGAAGAGAGGGAGTGGCACTGTTCACTGGTTTTTAACCTCTGGTCAAAGTCACACCTCTCAGTTGTTGACCGGACCAATGAAGATGTTGTAATTCTGGGTGGCAACACCCCTCCTGTCAGGGCTTTTACAACCCAGAAAGATTAACAAGCTGAGTTCTTGAATCAGAACTATTAAAGATTCTTTTAATACTGATGTGTTGCACAGGTATGGATGTACCGCATACACAAACATTTAAATCTTCCCGCTACGAACGTATAGACACTAAACATGGCATGATTGAAGTTACCGTGCAGGTCATAACATTTAACAATCATCAAACATGTAAATACAATGAGTACAATACAACATCAGTAATAATGGATACCATTTCCTGAGAAGGAATCATTTATAGCACAGTCTGTCTATACATTAATGCCATAGAGTCTGTGTTCTGTGTGGAAAATGCAGGGAAGATGCAGATTTTCTGTGTCTCTACTCTGTTCTCCATGCGGCAACCACATTCCTCAGCGCAATAAACTTGTAACTGAAAACTTCCTGGGGGATGGGGACAGACTCCAGAGTGAGCTTAAAACTATTGGTTAACTAACCAATAATTGTGTCTGATTTGCCTCAGTCATTACAGCATTTTTTGCATTTTCTTAAAGCTGCAGTCCGCAATTTTTCCTCTTTGTCGCCATCTCTGTTTGAAACCTGCAATTGCAGTCATATGCGGAACAGTTATCTGTACGTGTGTTGTGCGTCGGCACGGCTCGTCAGCGCGGATGAATCTAATGCTTGCTGTCAGTCACCGCACCGGTGTGGATACTGAACTTCAGAATCACAGACTCTACATCTTGAAAGTATGACTAATATAAGAATTTTCACTGGAAAATATCATCTGAACAAGTAAGTAACATGTCTGCCACTTTTGTTCTGACCAACTGAGGAAAAAAGCATTAGGCCTACAATAAATCGCGCTGTCAATGATGATTAAATCTAACGATCGCTTAGCTCTGATCACACCAAACCGTGCAAATTATTATTACTGTTATATTGTTCTTAAATTGTTATTGTTAACAACATCAGCATTGCTATGACTATGTGTATTTATTGTATATTAGCATTACCTGTAGATTTCAATGTCTGTAGCCACTCCACGGTCCAAGTCTTTTGCTTTTTGTCTACGGGTGAATCTCCAGTTGTCACTGATGATTGTCTTTTGGATCTTTCTGGGTTACAATCCATCATCAAAATGATAAGTTTAATTATTTCAGCTGCTGTGAGAAAAGGCTATAAATGATGCACTACCAGCTGCATCCTGACGTGATAAAACCGACTAGCCTGGACCCCTTCCTTTCTGTTTACGGACGTGACGTAATGACGCATAGAGGAACTGCTGCATGCTCAAATTTCCCGCGGAAATCCACCATGTCGCTCTTATTATAAAACATTATTACAAGCTTACTGTTGTGAATCGAGCTATAATTAGATAGTTTTGAACACTGGCTGGTTATGTACTTGCTCAAAAATTGATTTGACCAAATTGACCAAAAAAAGTTATGGACTGCAGCTTTAAGATTTACAGTGAAGTAAATAACTCATTTGATTTGCAAGAACTTAAAATAAAAAAGTTTATTAACTGAACATTTTGTTAATTGCTATCAAAATGAATGAGTTACTTAACTCAGTACTTCAAGTTGGGAACAATTAACATGCATGAGTACTACAAACTCAAAACTTGATAGTTCTTCTTACTTAAAATTGGAAACATCATAACTCAATAAATTTGATGTAACTGATTACCTCAAATTTTTTGAGTTAGCTTAACTTATTCGGGTTTACAGTGTCCCTAAGTTGTTTTTAGCACTCTTCTTCAGGGAAAATGGCATGGCATTGCTCTGCAGCCAGTGTTAGGAGTAAAGCGCTGCTTGGATCACCACTCGTGTTAGCCCCGGCAGATTCGAGCCACATCACGGAAGAGCTAGAACTGAGTCTTCAGCAGGTAAGTCGCGATTCTCTTTCCTCCCTCGAACACTTCATTTTCTCTCCTCAAGTTCTACTTCCCTTTTATAATTTCCACCTAATTGTTTCCTTTCCAGATATGGGCATGGATGGCCAGAAAGTTCACAGAACTTTCCTCACATCGCCATGAGAGGGTTTTCATGAAATAAATAGCCTAAATAAACAAAGAAAAATAAATATAAAAGACACTCACAATAAATGTCCAAACAGCGATTCTAGTGCATCAGGTTCATTGGGTTACTTTTGAGTACATTATCAAAAAAATAAATAAAAAAGTTGTTACTGGACCACTACCCATTCAAAATTGTACACTTCTGAACCTTATTTAACCCTACATGGTACATAGTACCTTAAAGGTACAAATTAGGCAACAGCCTTTAGTGTACATACAGTATTAGCCCAGTACCTGTATTACTAGTAGGGCTGTCAAACATTTAATTTTTTTCTTTCTTTTACTAGTCATATCCAAAATAAAATTTGTGCTGACATAATATGTGTGTGCTGTGTATATTTATTTTGTATTTATAAACGCATACATATTCTCATGATGTCTGAAATTAAAACATGAAGGAAAATTGATGGAAAAGCTTTATTTGTAGAGGAACCTTATGATTTGAATGATTTGTTTCAGTCTTTTTGAATGGAAATTCCCCAAACCGGAAGTGTCAACCATAATTCAAAAAGGTGGATAGGTGTTTATTTATCTGTGTCTGGTTTTGTTTTCATGTGATCTTGAAAGATAGATTAATTTTTTTCACACTGGTTTTTGATTTTACAAGTTAACGTTGTTTTTAGTTATGAGTAGATTCCAATATTTATTTATGTCTGTGATTTTGAGTAAATGGAAAAGACCTGTATGTGTTAGTAATTCATTTGTCCTATACGTCTAAAATTCTGAAAAAAAAAAAATGAATCCATACAACTCCAGGGGTTAATAAAGGCCTGGTAAAGTGAACTGATGCATTTGTGTAAGGCAAATATCCATATTTAAAAATGTATAAAGTAAAATAACGAACTTCCGGCACGACAGCCATATGCATCCGGTGTATGTCCAAAAAGCGTTAACTTCCATGACATAGTACACAACGGCAAGATGTTGTACACAATGGCATGATGTACTACGCATAGTATAAGATCATGAAACCCCCTGTTTCAGCAGCAGAGTGAAGCTGCGGAGTGAAGGGGGATGAGGGGAGACTGACAGACCTTTGATCATGAAAGCGCCCTTTGCGGTCACGTAGCGGTTCCCATTTCTCCTCCCCCGGAACGCGATTTCTACCGAGGGGGATTCACAACCGCCCATCTCCTTACTCCTGTTCTCGTAGCTCTCTTGAGACAAATGCTTCCTAAACACATACAGCTCTGATGTATAGGTAGTTGATGCCAACTAACCGCCCGCAGGCAGTCTTGCCCTGGCAGCATCGTGGGGAAAGCCATGCAACACACCTAAATGTTTACATCACAAAAACAAACACTTATGACCCATGAACGCCTCTCTCATCTACTGCGCGATCTAACAGTTTGACATGTCTGTCATTTTAAAGAATAATTAAGAGACAGTGTCTTCTCATAGGATGAGAAAACTCATTCTCATTAATAATTATGAGACACCGACACGTCATCGAAGTGTTCTAGTGCACCGCCAAATCACAGCCTGTGACGTGAACACGGTGAAGATTTTAAACCCGGAAAACAAAAATATCTGAAAAAATCAATTAATCAAACAATTAATTCTAACAGATGCTAACATTGTAATCAATGATGTTCAACGCACATACCTCTGTTAAAATCTCAGAAAATTTAGTTTAGGGTTTCATGACCCTTTAATCCTCTGGAGTCATATAGATTACTTTTTTTATGGATGGATGCATTATTTTTGGATTCAAAACATGGCTCCCCAGTCACAACCATTATAAACCTTCATTATAAACCTTGGAGGACTAAGGATATTTTTAAATATATCACCCCAGGTTACTTCACTGTAACTCTGTTCCCTGAAAAAGCGGGAATGAGAAGTTGCCCTTTATCAGCACTGTGGGAAGAAGAGCAGTCCTGGGACATCCCACTGCGTCAATGAAGCGCAGCTTCTTGTTCCAGCTTTTTCAGGGAACAGGGTTACAGTGAAGTAACCCGGGGCATGGACAGAGCCTGCAAGTCCCCAATTCTTTTTAGAGAAGTTATAGCCATGAGAAAAAACATTTTCAGAGTTAACAGTTTGTCAGAAACTGACTCTAATAGTTCAAAGGGGGTCTCAACCAGGCCCTCCAGGACTATTGCTAGGTCCCATAAATGGGAAACTGGTTCTAGAAGGGGCCTCAGCCACCTAGCTCCTCGAACAAAGCGAGAGAGCAGGACATACTTGCCCAAAGGCACCCCGTCAATCAGAGCGTGGCAAGCCGAAAGAGCCACGTAAACCCTGGGAGTGGCGGGGAATGTGCCTGTTGATAATTTTCCCTGCAGAAAATCCAGAACTGTAACAATCTGGTGGATCTGCATTGTGTGCAGTACACCATCTTCCAAAGACACCCCATTTGTTGGCATAACTTGATCTAGTGGAGGGAGCCCTAGCATTTAAAATGGTCTCAATAATATCAGGTGAAAGCCCTGTGTCCCTCAGTTGGTTCCCCTCAGGGGCCAAACATGAAGGTTTTACATACCCGGCCGGGGATGAAATATTGTCCACTGCACCTGAGACAGAAGGTCCCTCCTCTACGGTATCGCCCATGGCGAGCCGTCAAGGAGAGCTATTATCTCCGAGAACCATATTCTGTTCAGCCAACTCGCCGCTATCAGTAAGAGGCAAGTCCCTTGTTGGCGAACTTAGGCTAGAACTCCTGGGAGCACAGAAACCAGAGGAAACGCATACAGGTGCATTCTGGGCTATGAATGCGCATCACATCCAGACCCAGGGAGAGCTGGGTGACTCCGAAAGAAGTAGAGTGGACATTGCGCTGCCTATTGGGGGCGAAGAGGTCCATCTCTGTTTCATGAAGTACTTCAGGGCCAGAAATACAGCCATCAATTCCAGGCAATTGATGTGCCAATCGAGATGATGACCTCACCATATCCCTTTGGACTGGACGGCCACCTAAGGCCGCCCCCCCTAGCCCATACGGGAAGCGTCTGTTGTTAGCATGTTGCAACATCAACGCATATTGAGTGGGACTCAAGGTGAAGAACCGGGGTCTGAACCACATAGAAAGGGAACGAAGCTGCAGCGCGTAACCCTTACCATAAATGTGGATTTTAGAAAGGGCACGAAGCACTCAGCGTGTGCCCTTGCCCTTATTTGCCGTGGGGAATTGCTGGGACAAAATCTCCTGGCTCCGAGCCACAACTGAAACGGTCTCATATGCAAGAGGCCCACAGGAATCACTAGGAATTCTCTGGGTAGGACAGAGAACACTTTTCTTCTCGTTTAGTCTCAACCCTAGAGAAACTACATGAGCTAGTACGACATCTCTGTGTTGTAACGCCATCTCTTGTGACTCTGCTAGTATTAGCCGGTCGTCTATGTAATTCAAAATGCGAATGGCCTGGAGTTGTAACGGAGCCAGTGCTGCATCCATGCATTTTGTGTATGATGCGTGGTGATAGGGCTAGACCATAGACTGTAAAAAAATATGGACGTAGCGTCCGTGACGTCACCCATAGAGTTCTGAACAGCAGTTTTGACGCAAAAATGAGGCCGCGGCCATCTTAGCAGCACGTGACTGCACGTCACTCCCGGATAACTGAAAATGGGCAAAGAGGCGGGATGTGGTAGTAGCCCATGTGACTGGTTGCTGAAACCACGCCCGCTTAGCTCGACGTGACCATGTTAGCAGGAGCTATCTATCTTACTGTCTAAAATATTAATAAAGATAACAAGCTATATCATTAGAAAGTTCTAAAGTTTTACTGTATAAATATGTTATTTTTTTTTACTTTTTCTTTTATAAGATATAGATGCTCCAACACCAGTAATTAATTTGTGTGGGGTGTGCAAATAAAAACACGAAAAATCTAACGGATCTTCATACCTTTATAATGAAATAGAGATCGCGAGATGAATCCAATCCGTGGCACTTGGGTAAAATGTCCATTGCAAAACAAAACACAGTACTTTTTTGTCCACGAAAGCGTTAAATCCATGAAATATTGATATATTATCCATTGTTTGCATCACATTTCTTCTGATTGATCTGCTCTCCATCATTGTTCTTCAAGAAATGATGCAATCTGAGCAGCGTTTATGTTGTATGTTGTTTATGTTGTAAAACTGCCTGTGATCGTATATATATCTCACAAACAAATGAGCCCGTGTCCAAAGTATAATTTTTCAAAATAGTGCAGCAGTTTTAGTTATTATATCCAAGCAGTGCTGTCGGATTTTGATATCCTCCTGATATTGTCATTGTAGTAAATCTCAGGAACTTTTAGCCAATGCCAAGACGATCCAACAACGTCTTCTGTTTATCTTCCGCATGCGTACAGATCTACACAGACGCACATCAGTCTCGACTATTAATGCAGCAAGCCATATTTTATAATTGTATTAAAAAAAAGAGAGAAAAAAGCACAAATACGGCTGAGATGCCAAATTCAGCGGCTGGAATTAGCTGAGGTAAAGTGACGGCTCACAGACAGCAGCGGCAATCCACCTGTCACTCAAGTGACCACGCCCTTAATTATGCAGAACTTTAAGGCTTAATATAATTTAAACGGTTACGTTATAAAAAAATACACCCCCCCTCAGAGTTGTCATGAAGGGCAACATTAGCAGTATAGACCAAAACCACAATTTGTACCAACCTGTAAACATGTTTTTTTCTGCTCTAAAATTGGCCAGTTTAACATGGGACTCAATGAGATTCTGCTCTCTTTTGGAGCCTGTCCCTAGCGGCCAATCGATGAATTGCAGTTTAATTCACTTCCGTATTGGCCTCAAGAGAAACTGGGGGAGGGGGATATACATATTATATATAATGGGGGATATACATATTATATATAATTTTTTATAATTATATATATATATTATAAGGCCATTTCACGTATAAACAAGTTAAATATTTGTTTTTTTATAACAACATTTTGATTTTTCTACAGGTGTGTTTGGTGCTGATGAAGTGAAATCAATATCAGCAAATGTAGGAGATGATGTCATTCTAGAGACAGATGATGCTGAAGTACAGAGAGCTGATGACCTGTTATGGAGAATTCAAGGTGAAAAAGGTTTAATAGCAGAGTTCGATAGAGAAACCAACACGGTCTCAGTCACAAATGACGAGAGATTCAGTGGGAGAGTGCTGCTGGATAAGAGGACTGGATCTCTGACTATCAAGAACATCAACACCGCAGACTCTGGAGTTTATGAACTAGAGATAAACAGCCGCAGTGGGATCAAGACAAAGACATTCAGTCTTATTGTACACCGTGAGTAACTCCATGTGATCATTATGTGCATTATCTGTGTGTGAAAGATGTGTTGGAATAATCACAGTAATACACAACAGCCCTTCTGTAAACTGAATGATTAGCAACTCGTAAAGAGGTTTAAAATCAGTGCATTGTTCAGAGCCAAATAAATATTTGTAAATTAAATATTAAAAGTAAAAGTAGACTTTTATGGGTCCCTTTGCAACCAAAAGCAAAACTTTTGCCAGGTGTAATTCAGAATTAAGTTTGGTGTGGAATTATCAAAACCTTTAAAGCAATACATATCCAATACAGGACCTGACATTTATATGAAACTCTTGTCCTGAGAACAACATTCAGTCATTCATATTACTACCTTTTTGCTTTTGTACCTTTTTCCTGATCATGTGATAGAGTTAAAGGGTTAGTTCACTCAAAAATGTAAATAATGTCATTAATTACTCTCCCTCATGTCGTTCCACACCCGTAAGACCTTCGTTAATCTTCAGAACACAAATTAACATATTTTTGATGAAATCCGATGGCTCAGTGAGGCCTGCATAGCCAGCAATGACATTTCCTCTCTCAAGATCCATTAATGTACTAAAAACATATTTAAATCAGTTCATGTGAGTACAGTGGTTCAATATTAATATTATAAAGCGACGAGAATATTTTTTGTGCTCCAAAAATAACAAAATAACAACTTTGTTCAACAATATCTAGTGATGAGCGATTTCAAAACACTGCTTCATGAAGCTTCGGAGCTTTACGAATCTTTTGTTTCGAATCATGATTTCAGTAAATGAGGCTTCGTTACGTCATCAGTGTTTCAAAACTTCAGTAGTTCGTGTGACTTTGGCAGTTTGATGCACACTCTGAATGACTGATTCGAAACAAAAGATTCATAAAGCTTTGAAGCTTCATGAAGCAGTGTTTTGAAATTGCCCATCACTAGATATTGTTGAATAAAGTTGTTATTTTGTTATTTTTGGAGCACAAAAAATATTCTCGTTACTTTATAAAATTAAGGTTGAACCACTGCAGTCACAGGATCTGTTTTAAATATGTTTTTAGTAGCTTTCTGGGCATTGAAAAAGAGAGTGTTATTGCTGGCTAGGGAGGACTCACTGAGCCAACGGATTTCATCAAAAATATCTTAATTTGTGTTCTGAAGATGAACGAAGGTCTTACGGGTATGGAACGACATGAAGATCAGTAATTAATGACTGAATTTTAATTTTTGGGTGAACTAACCCTTTAAATAATTAATTGATTTGGTAAAAGGAACTCATATCTCTTATAGACACCAATTCAGAAAAAGTCAGGTTAAACACATACATTTAAAAGTCTAAATGTTTAAATGAGTAACAACATTATAATCTCTGTTTGGAAATGGTGTCTGTTTGTTTTCCAGCTGAGGTTGTCGTTGTTGAAGTGTCTGTGATGGAAGGAGATTCAGTCACTCTAAACATTAATGATAATGAAGTACAGAGAGATGAGGAGCTGAACTGGAAGGTGAAGCCTAAAGATGAAAATGTTTTCAAAAGCATTAATGATGAAAGATTTAAGACAGGCGAAACTGGATCTCTGACCATCACAAACATTAACATCAAAGACTCTGGACTTTATCGACTAGAGATCAGCAGCAGCAGCACGAGCAGCGACATCAGATACAAGACCAGATTTAATGTTGCTGTCCACGGTGAGTGACTGAATGCGATTATTGATGTTATTATGTAGATTAACTGAATGTCAGGGTGAACTTGAATAATAACAATAATACACAATAATTATTTATTACTATTTATTTATTTATTTTTATTTAAACTGAATGGTTAAAAGTAGCAACTGGTAAAGAGGTAAAAAAAAACAGTGTATGTTAATAAACACTTGATGGCCGATTTCAAAACACTGCTTCAGGAAGCTTCGGAGCGTTATGAATCTTGTGTCGAATCAGCGGCTCGGAGCGTCAAAGTCACGTGATTTCAGCAGTTTGGCGGTTTGACACGCGATTCAAATCATGATTCGACACAAAAGATTCATAACGCTCTGAAGCTTCCTGAAGCAGTGTTTTGAAATCGGCCATCACTATATAAGTCATTATTTAGTTTTTTTGGTGCACCAAAAATATTCTTGTCGCTTTATAATATTAATATTGAACCACTGTACTCACATGACCTGATTTAAATATGTTTTTAGTACATTAATGGATCTTGAGAGAGGAAATGTCATTGCTGGCTATGCAGGCCTCACGGAGCCATCGGATTTCATCAAAAATATCTTAATTTGTGTTCTGAAGATTAACGAAGGTCTTACGGGTGTGGAACGACATGAGGGAGAGTAATAAATGACAAAATTTTAATTTTTGGGTGAACTAACCCTTTAAAGAAGCAGTGTGTAAATTTTAGCGGCATGTAGTGGTGAGGTTGTGAATTGCAACGGTGCTCACCCCTCCCTTTCGGAGAAGCTGCGGTGGCTGTCGGGTCGACATGTCGTCGTCTGAAAGAGCAGAGAGTAGCCAGTCAAGCAATGAGGTTTCTTCTTACTTCTAACAAAGAACGGTCTCTTCTTCTAATAAAACAGATGACTACTAATACTACTACTTTGTTCATATTCAACATAATGATGATGCAAGATGCCTCAAAAAACACCAACGAAGAAGAAGAACAACAACAGCATAGTGACAAAACACACTCTGTAGAGCAGTTTGTCCATTTAGGGCTGCTATAGAAACATGCCGATGCAAAAGTGGCGACTTCGATGTAAAGAGACCCGCGGTGTGTGAAGATAGAAATGACTTATTCTAAGGTAATAAAAAACATAACGGTTCATAATGTAAGATCTTTATACCCCACTGAAAACATAGTTATGTATTTTATATTGCATTTCTGTCAAAAGATCCTTTTGAACTTTCAACCTTTATAAAAATGACCATATATCTGGCATAAAATGAATGGAAATTAAAAATCAGACACATAATTACTAGATACAACTATAATAATCAAAAGGTGAACATTTAAGCAATATAAAAAAAGGTTTATTGTTAAATTATTATTCATTAAATATATTAATAAATGTTCATTTCCAACATTCTTTGGGTTTATTTTAAACAAGCAATACAGTTTTAAACAATTTTAAACAATAGTTGAGTTTAATAAAACTACCCAGGTTGAACAAACATTTAACCCAACTGCTGGGTTTGTGCATTTTCAACCCAACTTGGGTTGTTTTTAACCCAGGGTATCTTCCCCGACTGAAGGGCTGAAGGTCTGGCTGGTTAACATGGGTCAGTTATAGCCCCTGCTGGAGATTGCTGTAACTACACTTCTCTTAGCATCTTTCATTTATAATTTTTTTTTTTTCTCTTTGTGAACATTTAAACAAAAGTATTTTAATATTTTATTGTATTATAGATATTTTACCCTTGACAGTTGCTGGAGGGTTCAAAAATGTGAAAGTGAAATAAAACTCATTCAGTCTATTACTTCCATAATGTGATGTATTTTAAAGTTTCAAAAAACAACAACAAAAAATTGCTTAGAAATAAAATGAAATATTTTTTATGACATGATGGAATTAGTTTGTAAATGTATGTGCAGGATGAACTTGTTGCTCTATAACTCCAAAAAACATGAAATATTTGTATTCAAAGTAGATTTAAGATTTTTCTTTATATAATCGGAGGCAGAGATTTATTCTGCAGACAATCTCTTTTGAAATTTAGACAAAGATTTTTTTTTTTTTTTTTTTTTAGAAAATTGTTAATTACCTTTTCACACTTAAATTAGAATTTGAGGCACATGTTTTTAGGGTTTTGGCTGTTTTTTTTTTTTGTACTTTACTTAAAGAATTATAATTATAATCTCTCTGTTTCTGATTGTCTTTTATATGTTTGTAGTTGAGACAGATGGACTGAAGTCAGTGTCAGTGATGGAGGGAGATACTATCACTCTACGCACTGGTGTTACTCAGATCCTCACTGCACGCTTAAACGGCACCAGCGCGAGCCGGAGTAACATTAACCTGAATAAGGAGACCGGAGAAATCACCATCAGAAACATCAGAGGAGATCAGTCTGGAGATTTGGAAGTGGAGATCAACTCCTCCAATGTGACCGTGCACAGAAAATTCAGTATTAATATTAGCGGTGAGTTGCTCAAACCTTTGATAATGTTATGGTATTGACTCAAATTTACACTAAATGGGACAGAAGATACTGGACAAGATCTGATCAATTGTTTTGGCTGATTTACAGTTGTTTCTCTGTTGTTAAACAAATGTCAAATTTAATCAAAAATACAAATATCTCTAGTTAAGACAAATATTATCTTTATATTTTGGTCTTTATATTTTGGTCTCTTCTAAACTGTGGTTTCTGAGGGAACTTCAAGGGAGATGATAATAATAATTTGTAAAATGTAAAATTAAATTCTATAAATAATTTTCAGATAAAAAAAAAAAAAAAAAAAAAAAAAAAAGAATATTTTTACCAAAAAGGTAAAATATTTTATGTGTTTGGCCATGTCATGCGTCTTGATTTTCCGATCAGATTTTTTTTCCAGGCACATCTTGCCAATTCCAAACCTCATCAATCTTAATAACTACTATTAATTTTGCATTTAATCATTTATAAGTGATATTTAATTGTTCATGAAGGCTGGAAATGTATACTCAGGTGTGCATAATTATTAGGCAGGTATTTTAAACAGATAAAATGAGCCAAAAAAGAGATTTAACTCAGACTGAAAAGTCAAAAATTATTAAATGATGAATAAATTAAAGGATCATGCAATACTAGAAACTGCAGTGAACTCAATGTCACTTTTTCTTTTATCAGCCAAATTGCATTCATGCAACACCGGAAAGTAACGTGATTGGCTGTTATCACTATAATGGTTGCATCAGCACAGGCTTCAGACACGCCCTCCGTCAAGTGCTGATGCCAACGCCCCGTGTGAATGCAGCGTTACTCGCTACTGCTGCGCCACTGAAGATGCTGAATTCTGTGTGTTGAGTGGCCCAACCAGACAGTGGTGGGCGGAGTTAGTGTAAATAGTGTTTGCCAACAAGGGACGCTATTTGCACTTAATGTATATAGACACTCCGAAGCATTGTTTCACATAGAAACATAGATTTGTGTTTCAAGTGTATGTTCATTATAAGAAGAGCAAACAGGTTTTAAATAATGCAGTGAAAACAGGATCTGTCACAGAAGAGCTTTAACGTTTTTAATGTTGCCAATTTATGATTGTCTCTTTGAATCAGCTCACTATTATTTGCAAATGTAGGACAGTTTCACTAGGGAAGTTAATGCTATAGGTTTTCTGAAATGACTGATTAAAGACTCATTCACATTAGTGTCTGTCTTTATCATTTCAGATTCAGGTTCCTCAGCTGCTGTATCAGGCATATGTGGGGTCAGTTTTGGTCTGCTGGTTTGGGCTGTAGCTGTTTTGTTACTGCAAGAAGGTATAAGCAACCAAACATGTGAGTATTACAACTACAAGTGTTTGAAAACGATTCCCTTATCATAAACACAAATTTGTGAAAACAGTGACGTCAACAACAAACTACTGGCCTGGCAGCATAATACAGCATTTTTAGTTATTTTGTCACGGATTTATTTGAACGGGCATTATTATCAACACTTATTTTCATTTTTAACCAGGTGTTTTTACTGTGAATCTTTCTGTGTTTTTGTCACAGGTTTCAGACAAGATAAAGTGAATCAAACTCAGGATCAGGATGAATAATGATGAGAATCACCTCCAACAGAACATAATCATAATCTGTGACAATGTAAACACAGGCTTTGCAAGGCATACTGATCAGTATGGGGCTATATGCAACAATTTTCTTGTTTTAATCGCTTCTTTATTGCCAATATGTGAACATCTTGTAATGAAGCTTAAAAAATGAGACCTTCCCCAACTTAACTAGGTTGCCTATAGCAGTGGTTCCCAAAGTGGGGGTCGCAAGACAGCAAGGAAGGGGTTGCAAGAGGATTTCCAGAAATATACAACAAATAAACAAATAAATAAATGATTAGAAATAGCATATTTTATCAATAATTGTAACAAAAAGTAGTAGTTAAACTGGTGCTGGATGTGTTACTGCCGACCCGTACTGTCTGAGGTTTCCCAGTCAGGAAGTCCAACAGCCAGTTGCACAGAGAGGTGTTGAGCCCCAGCTGGACCAGTTTGTGAGTGAGCTGTTGAGGGATGATTGTGTTGAATCCTGAACTGAAGTCCATGAACAGCAGTCTTTTTTGTCCAGATGTTTGAGGACAGAGTGGAGGGCAGTAGCGATGGCGTCATCGGTCGAGCGGTTGGACCGATATTCAAGCTGGAAGGGGTCCGGGGGGGGGGGGGGGAGGACAGACTTGATGTGGTGCATGTCGTTCAAAGCACTTCATGAGGATAGGAGTAAGTGCGACTGGACAGTAGTCATTGAAGCAGGATGGCATTGAAGTCAGCATTGCGATTCTCTTTGTATATACTTAGTGTATTTCATAGATTTCACATTTAAACACACTACATTTATACATTTTATTCATTTCATTACTTTATATTTATATGAAATAACACTTTAGATTTATATATTATGTTACCCACACTGTGCAGCACAGCAAAAGTAGACGGCGCGGAAAGGATCGCTGCACTGCTGCAGACACACTGCCGGACCGCATGCATGTGCAGTGTGAACGCTTTAATCTGTAAATGCTTTAATCAGCGTTAGTGCGTGTGCCTTTGTGCACAACATGTGTATACTTTAACCACCTGCGAGGATAGTGCGGGTCGCAAGTCTCTGGCATCATTATTTTGAGGGTCGTGAGCTGAAAAGTTTGTAGCTTCACCAGGAAAATGGTCTCCCAGTCTTTTTTACTTCACTGTGAGTATATCAGTGCATCGAATCACATTCAGTCTCTTGTACATTATGTGTTCATGAGTGTGAGCTCAAGCAGTTCACTTAATGGCATTAGTTATATATA